>NC_091963.1:138773745-139011163 GCF_031021105.1 Erythrolamprus reginae | reverse complement strand
AATGGTTTTGAATTAATGGTTGAATTAATGGTTTTGAATTTAATCATAGGATTAATGTGTATTGTTGGGAATGGCTTACCCATCATATTTAGAACATTGGGTTCTCGATAGGACCAGACATTCACATTTTATAAAGTCCTTTCTCATGTTAACATTCTTCAGAGAGATGTAGATTGGGAATTACACTTTGTTGTATCCAGCAGGTTCAGACAGATTCTGGAGAACTGGTAGCGGAAATTTTGAGTAGTTCAGAAAACCAGCAAATACAACTCTGACTGGTCCCAGAGTGGGAGGGGAATTGAGATTTTGCAATATCTTTCCTCCAGGAGTGAGAAAGGAATAAAGATTTTGCAGTATTCTGCCCCTGGAGTGGGATGAGAATGGAGATATTGCAGTATCCTCTCCCTGCCATGCCCACCAAGCCATGCCCACCCACCTACACCATGCTCACTGAACCATGCCCACAGAACCAGTAATAAAAAAAATGGATTTCACCACTGCTATAAAGATTTAGGTGTTGCCATGTTGAAGAAAAGACACAAGGAGGCAGTCAAACATCAGTAAATTATAACAGAAGACATTGAAACTTTATTTGCATGGACACACGTGCAGTTTAGAGATACTATCAAAGCTGTCGTGGTGGATCTTTTAAAGCCTGATGAAATCACCAAGCTGTACTTGGTGGTATAAAGGCGAATCAGATCAATCAGGAAGGCTATAGACGGACTTGGAGAATATTGATTGGTTTTAGGATTTGGATGGCTTGGTAGGGGGTGCTGCCACCGCTTTGGGTAGATCAGCTGGGGATCGGACAGGCTGGGCTGGATCAGGATGATGGCACATGGGCAGATCACTGGGGTTGATTTGCTAGGGCTGGTGGTCCTGGGGTGTGCTGGGGTTGATTGGGGTTCTCTGGGGTTCTGTGGGAAGTAGGGATCAATAACTTAAGGTCGGTTGATCCTCCAAAGTCCTGTTGCTTTTGGCTTTCATGCAGGATCTTTATGGAGGTGGTTGATGGCTTTGAAGATAATTTTCTGTCTTGCCTTTGTCCGTAGGTTTTGGTTGCCTCGTGGCTGAGATTCCTCATGGTTGGATGCTTTCTGTTTGTTGGTTGGTTCTGGATATTATTGAATCAGTTAAATCAGAGGTCCCCAACCTTTTTTGCACCAGGGACCGGCTTTAAGCTAGACCAGTTTTCCATGGCCCGGGGGGGGGGGGGGGGGGGGCTTTGGTCATATGGGGGTGGGGTTATGGAGGGGTGGAGCCAGGGCCGCCATCAGGAATTTTGGGGCCCCATACAGCCTAAGTGTCTGGGAGCCCCCCTCCCCGCCATTTTAAAACTACTTTATTTTGCGACATACCAATTATGTATGAAATTTACCTTCTTTGGGGAGGGGTGAAAGGGGAGAGTAAGAGAGGAAGGAGTGAAAGAAGGGAATGAGGGAGGAAAGAAGGGAGGAAGGAAAAGGAAAGCAAGAAATGGAGGGAGGAAAGGAAAGAAAGAAAGAAAGAAAGAAAGAAAGAGGGAAGGGACAGGAACAGAGGAAGGAAGCAAGGAAACTTATGAAAGGGGAGAGTAAGAGAGGAAAGACTGAAGGAAGGGAGGGAGGGAAGAAGGTAGGAAGGAGAAAGAAAAGAAGAAATAGAGGAAGGGAAGGTAAAAGAGAGAAAGAAAAAGAGCAAGAAAGAAAGCAAGAAAGAAAGAAAGAGAATGAAAGAGAAATAAAAATAGAGAGGGGGAATGAAAGAAATGGAAGAAGGGAAGGAAGGAGAGAAAGCAAGAGAAAGAAAGAAAGCAAGAGAGAGAAAAAAGAATGAAAGAGCAAGAGAGCAAGAGAGCAAAAGAAAGAGAGAGAAAGAAAGAAAGAAAGAAAGAAAGAAAGGCAACTTCAAAGAAAGGCTCACTGAGCATCTCTCACTCTCTTTCTATCCCTCTTTCTTTCTCTCTCTTCCTTTCTATCTCTCCTCTTCCTTTATCTCCTCTCTCTCTCTCCCTCTCTTTCTCTGCCCCCTCTCTCCCCCCTCTTTCCCTCTCTCCCTCTCTTGCTATCTATCCCCCCTCTCCCTCTCTCTTTCTCTCTCTCCCTCTCTCTTTCTCTCTCTCCCTCTCTCTCTTTCTCCCCCCTCTCTCCCTCTATCTTTCTCCCTCTCTTTCTCTCTCTCCCCCTCTCTCCATCTATCTTTCTCCCTCTCCCTCTCTTTCTCTTTCTCTCTCTCTCCCCCTCTCTCTCCCTCTCTCTTTCTCTCTCTCCCTCTCTTGCTATCTCTTTCTCTCCCCCCTCTCCCTCTCTCTTTCTCTCTCTCCCTCTCTCTCTTTCTCCCCCCCTCTCTCCCTCTCTCTTTCTCCCTCTCTTTCTCTCTCTCCCCCCTCTCTCCATCTATCTTTCTCCCTCTCCCTCTCTTTCTCTCTCTCTCCCCCTCTCTTTCTCTCTCTCCCTCTCTTGCTATCTCTTTCTCTCCCCCCCTCTCTCCCTCTCTCTTTCTCCCTCTCCCCTCTCTTTCTCTCTCTCTCCCCCTCTCTCCCTCTCTCTTTCTCTCTCTCCCTCTCTTGCTATCTCTCACTCTCTCTTTCTCCCCCCTCTCTCCCTCTCTCTTTCTCCCTCTCCCTCCCTTTCTCTCTCTCTCCCCCCTCTCTCCCTCTCTCTCTCTTTCTCTCTCTCCCTCTCTTGCTATCTCTTTCTCCCCCCTCTCTCTCTTTCTCTCTCTCCCTCTCTTGCTATCTCTTTCTCTCTCTTTCTCCCCCCCTCTCCCCCTCTCTCTTTCTCCCTCTCCCTCTCTTTCTCTCTCTCTCCCCCCTCTCTCCCTCTCTCTTTCTCTCTCTCCCTCTCTTGCTATCTCTTTCTCTCCCCCCTCTCTCCCTATCTCTTTCTCTCTCTCCCTCTCTTGCTATCTCTTTCTCTCTCTTTCTCCCCCCCTCTCTCTTTCTCCCTCTCCCTCCACTCACCCATCCTGGGGGTCTTTTTCGGACTTCCCAATCCAAGTCACGCAGCCTTGCGCAGCTCCTGGTGGTCTCTCATCCCCGAATCAGCCAGGTAAACACAGCCCCCCTCTTCCCTGGCCCGAAACCAGCGAAGGTTGGGGGAATTTCTGCGCAACCCCGGCCACTTTCGGGGTTAAATTCCTCTCCCCGCCCTCTCCGCACCTCCGAAGGGAGCAGGGCAGCGTTGCTGGGCTGGCCAATTCTGGGCAGGGGGCGAATTCCTCCCGGTGGGGGGTGGAGGTGTGCGTGCGCCCGGAAGGCATCCGAACTTTGCCCGGCGGAGCTCTGCAAACACGAGGCAGGGAGGGAGGGAGGCCGTTGCCCGGCCAGCGGGCACCAAACAGGGCAGGGCTCCATGGGAGGGGAGGGGGCACCTCGCGGCTGGGGGCTGCCTGGCTTTGTGATTTTGGCTGGGGGGGGAGTTAGGAAGGTCCTACTTCTCCCCCCCCCCAGCCAAAAATTCAAAGCCTATCTGCTGGATACGGGCGATGAGTGGGACAGAGCGGCGCGGAAGCCTCTTGCAGCAGCTGCCACAGCCACCGGCTTCGGCGCCGCTCGTCCAGCTCATCGCCCATATCCAGCAGATAGGCTTTGAGTTTTTGGCTGGGGGGGGAGAAGTAGGACCTTCCTAACTCCCCCCCCAGCCAAAATCACAAAGCCAGGCAGCCCCAGCCGCCAAAGGAGCCTCCTGATTCTCCCCGCCCTGCCCGACGCCCCACCCTGTCCTGCATAATGTCCTCTGCCGGGAGGGCAGCGCCGCCGCGGACCGGCTGGAAAACCCCAACGGCCCGGGCCCGGTCCGCGGACCGGCGGTTGGGGACCTCTGAGTTAAATGGTACTTTAAGCCTGTCTAACTAATTGAATGGTAACTCTGGTAACTCTAACACTGGGATTCCAATGTTTTTAATGTTTTTCTTCAAACTTGGATTCCCATTCTCTGTCTAAACATCTGCCTAAATCATCATCTTGGATCAACTTTTAGACAATGTATATCTAAAGTTTCGCATTCATAACATTACTGTAGGCTGAGAAAAAAAATGTGATGCATTACTTTCTGGGTGAATCTCATGTATGCTACTTCTATAAAAAGCAGCAACTTCACACAGTTGTCCTGTTGGAAATCCACCTAGCATCGGAGGTATTTTTCCACTATATAGTGTTGGCTTTTTCTACTGCTCCATTAGTGGAAGGATGGAAAGCTGAGCTAAGTCTTTGTGTAGACCCAATGGCCCAAAGGGACTCTCTCCAGAACTTTGCAGTGAACTCCCCAATCCAAGATGACTTTATGGAGGGCTCCATGTAGTCTGTAAATGTGTTTAAGGAACACTTTGGCTAGATGCTATTCTATTCTAATTTTCAGGGTCTCTCAGAAATGGCGATGTCCCAATTCTTCAACCACTGAACTTCTGACTGTTGATTTCTTTCTGTATATTTCTGGGAGATGATGAAGAAACAGCTTTGAAATTGAATTTAACAGGAAATAAATAAATTGTATTCTTATACAAGTATTTAACTGCTTAGAAAGGCTTTTGCAATAATATCAGGAAAGGATAACTAAAAGAAAATAATCTTACACCATATGGTTCTTCAGTCATATGGAGCCTATTTTTAAATTTTATTTTGTATTTTAAAGAAGCCTCAATAATGGTGAAGGGCCAGACCATCATCCTGGAGAAAGTCCATCTGTGTGATTGCTAAGAGTCAGCACTGACTTGATCAATCAACCAACCAACCAACCAACCAATCCAACAAGATTTTCTGTGGCAATCCATGGAGGGTTTGCAATTAAATTAATTTCAATTAAACCCATCAATAGTGGGATTTCAATTAAATTTCAAATATAACTTCAGCTGCATTTTTCCTCGTCCTAATATAACAAAAGAATTGGAAAGGACCTTTTGATTTCTTCTATTGGACTAAGAAGGGATTTTATAACAATCAGAACAATTAATCAGTGGAACAACTTGGTTCCAGAAATTGTGGATGCTCCATCACTGGACTTTTTAAAAGTAGATTTAAATTTGTCTGAAATGGTATATGCCAGACTATAGGGTCTTCTGTCTGGGAATTGGGTTGGACTAGGAGACTTCAAAGGTCCCTTCTAATTCTTCTATTCTGTTATTAATTTAGCTTTGAACATTTTATACAAGATTTATACTATCCCCTGGCATACTATTCTCATTCTATTTTTTTATTCCTTTTCCTATCTCCTATGTCAACATCCCCACTTAATATTACTGTCATCAACCTTGTGAGGACTTTGTAATACCTGTGGGTATCCGTTTACGTTAATTCTACTATTTCTGCAATCAACATTATTTTTTCATTGCGGTTTTGGGGCCACACAGCTACAGTTGGAACCTAACCACCCGTTTCACAAGGTACATGTATATCATAATTGGTATAAGATTATTTCTTTGCTCCCCTCTTTAATCCCACCCCTAATTTAACTGAGCTCTATATAAGCATTTCAATTGCATCTCCAAAATCAGAAGTTATTTCAGAAGGAAGCGGCAACTGTCAGTCAAGACAGGATTACAGCTGGGTAAGTTAAAGATTACTTTTTAATTCAAGAGTCCCCTACAACTAGCCTGTAACTAGTTGATATTTGGGACAGGGGTGGGTTCCTCCCAGTTTGGAGGGTTGTACTGCATATGCATGCACGCAGCCATGAAGAATGGCTGTGCGACACTGTAGGAAATGAAGCAGCAGTGAGTTATATTGGAACTCAACCCTGCACTGAGAGAAGGAGCCCCCATAGCTGCCAGTATTGCAGATGCCCCCCCCCTCCCTGCAACTCTTGGCTGTTTCAAAGAAGCGGAAGCTCTGGGTGCAACATGCCTGCTTAATTGTCTTTGGGACAATTTTGCAATTTTGCAAGAAAAATGGTCGGGATGGATGGAGGCACAGCCCAAACTTTCTGGGATGGGTAAACAAGTCCAAGGTCTCCTGAGGGCCACTCGCTTGCCCTTCCACCACCCAGGCTGGCCAGGAAGCAGCATGTCTCCTTGTGGCTGGATGTGGGACCTAATCAGAGTGGTGGTTCAGCGAGTGGCAGCCCAGAACAGAGCTCAAAAGGCAGTTGAAACCCACTTTGTCCCCTCCAACCATGTCCTCCCCACACTGGCTCCCCAAAAAGCCTGCAGCCATCAGTCTTTGCTAGCATGAGAAGGTTCCAGCCATTGCTGCAGGGTCGATTCTGGCCAACAAAGAGGAAACTCTGCAGAGAGGCTTCAGAGGCTGAGCCTTTTTTTTCCCTTTTCCCCCTTCTGCCACCATAGGTTGTGGGAAGTGAGGTAGGTGGGGTGGGAGAGAGAGAGAGAAGGGCCGCCTTTAATTTGCTTTGTGTGATGCCAGCAGGGCAGGACAGGAATGAGCTGCCACTTAGCACAGTCGTGGGGAGGGGAACAGAGAAAGCGTCCCTGAGCGGACGTGGTGTTTTACTGTGAGGTTTTACTGGACCTCCGTAGGTTAAACGTGGCAGCAATAGCAGCCAAGGCAATGGGCACTGCTTGTTGTTCCTCTCCACACTGTAAAAAGCAACCGGCTGCTTTCAGTGATTCCATGTCCTTCTTGGGCAGCTCAGCACCAGCCTTTTTGTCAGCTCCAGAAAGAGGGGAATGGGCAAGAGTAGCTCCTTCATCAATGTTACCCCAGCACTGGGATACGCATAAACATAGGAGAGGAATGAGACGGAAGATCACATCTCTCTATGATTTCTGCCCAGGTTAAGATTTGACTGAGGTGCTACTATCTGATTCCCGTTGCTTCAGCAATGCAACTAGTAGAACTCAGAAAGCAGCATTTATTTATTTAGCAAAATATGGAAGGGGGAGAAAGAGGAGGGAGGAAGGAAGGAGGGGGAAGGAAGATAAAATTTAGAGGACTTACTCTTCCTCCATCGCCTCTCTAGACAATAAGTATGGGAAACCCCACCGCCAGCCCGGCTACCTCCTTGAGTAGCACAGGCAGGTCTTGTGCCACGCAGCTGGGAGGCAGGTACGTGAGAAACAAGCCCACCTGAACCCCTAAGTCTAACTTCACTAGGAGGGACTCACAACCCGCAATCTCTGGAGCAACGAGTCTATGTAGGCACAGGCTCTCCCTGGCTATAATAGCCACTCCTCCCCCCCTTCCCTGGGGTTCAGTTTGATGCCATATCTGAAACCCGGCTGGGCAGATTTCAGAGAGAGGAACTCCTCCCTCTGGGCCCAACCAAGTTTCAGTTACACATGCCAGGTCGGCCTCCTCATCCAGGATCAAATCCCGGATGAGGAGAGCTTTATTTACCACTGACCTGGCATTGAGTAGCAGCAACCTGAGCCCAGGGCCAGAATTACACTCATCACCAGTACCTTGGGTTGAGCTCATGGAGCCGGAAGAAGGAATCACTACTAAGCAGCGATCCCTCCTTCCCCTGGAATGGCTAGCTCCATGGCCCCCGCCATATCTGCCTCTCCCCAGCAAGACCGGAATGTTTTGACCCTCCGCCACCCCAGAGATAGGTGCCCCCTCCCCTCCTGCCTCTCCAGCGTCAGGTGTGCCAATAATTTCATTTAAATTGTATCCACTCATTTCACATATACTGTAATCCCACCCATCCTCCCCATTCCATTCACCATCCCCCTCCCACCCACCCCCATTTATTTCATTCCCAAAATTATAAAAATCCATTGCTAAATTTATATGTTTTGTTTCTTATTTACTGTTATATCATACTTATTGTATCATGTGTTTTTTTGTTTTTTTGTTGTTTGGTATTATCTATGTAAAAAATAAATTAAAATTAAAAAAGTACTTACCTAGGAGGTTTTATATGTATATTTATAAATGTATTGTTTGTTTTGTTTATATGTTCATTGTTATTTAGTATTATTTTTAACATATTTTTTAATGTTTATACTGAATAAAAACTTTTCTTTTTTTAAAAAAAAAGTACATCTGCTTCTTTGCTTTGTCATGCACACATCTGATTCTTTGCCTCTAATATAGTGATGCTATCCATTTATTTTTATTTATTTTATTGATTGATTTTATTGATTTTGTCCAATACACAATGAGGGTTTTAATGGGTATAAACATAGTAAAATACATGATGAAAGTTATAGAGGATATACTCATAGTAAAATATATCTAAGAAAGAATAGAATAGAAGTTATAGGAATAGAACATATCAATGAAAGAGTAGAAGAAGAGGTTGCTAACTAATTCAAGGAAGAAATGTTTTAGAAGTCAAATTAAAAATTGGAAACACTGTATAGCAAAAATTTGTTCAGTGAAATAAAACTCTGGCTCCAATACATTAAATCTTTCTTTAAACAATTAATTATATTTTGTTCAGTCTTTTTTCAAACAACTGTTGGGCCTTATCATGAATGGGGAAGTGGCAGTAGAAGGATGGCCTAGAGGTGGCCAAGATGTTAGATGTGAGTGAATCAGAATAAATATATTCATCTTCTGAGACTGAATATTAATTTATTGGGGATGTTTTCTTTCTTCTTATAAACTTTTTTCCCATTGCCAGATATTGTGAAGTCGTCTGTAAAGATGGAGTTGGCAATTGTGGTTTTAACTCATAAGGGGCATCCTTTCAATAAGGATTTTCATTCCTGCTAATCATTTGACTTTTGCTCTCAAGACAAGTTTCAGATGCTCTGAAAATGCCTGCCAGATGTTTAGGCTCAAAAACCTTGCTTTGTTGTGGAAAAGGCACAACTACAACCGTAGTGCCTGTGCTTTGTTTTCAAAAAGTGCTGACATCTTTACTCTGGTTTACCATTGCCCCGGAAGCGGAGTAAAGATGCTGAGACATTGTGTGGATTAAATAAAGGGTCATTTTATTACATTAACATAAATTTAAATAACGTAGCTTTAAATATGTAAATTTGAATATTTAAATTCAACTAGAACTAAAGACCTGCAGAGACCAAAACTAACGGGGTGGAAATTCCTCCCAGAATCTTCCTTGGCAACATATGGGCATAGCTCCTTGCTGAACCAGGTGAAGGTAGCCACCTTCACCTGGATCCGAGCCACGCCTCTTTTGTCGTGTGGGAGGAGCTCACCATCCAATCCCAAAAGAAATTGGATCCGGTGAGTCCCATGGGTATTCTCTCTCCAATCCCTGACGTTGTTCTAACCTCTAGTTCCTGGAGAGAGGCGGTCCATCATCCTTTAAAAAGATGTCCAAAGGAGCAGGCGCAGTTCCTTCTAGAGCCCATTTCTGCCCCTAACCTGCCACAGAGGGGGGTTAGATCTCAATCTTGGCCCCCCAACTCCCACCCAGCCTCCTAAACTAATTCCTGGAGGCACCTCTGCAGGTCCGACAGGAAAATGGCATTCCCGTCATCTAAGAGGTGAACGCTGTCGGCCCTGTAGAACCAGGGCGTTCCAAATTTAATCAGGGGATGTTTCACTATGTCTCCCTCCAACTCCCTAACAACCTTGCCAATGACCTGATTAACCTTTAACCTGGCCTTGTTAACAGCTTTGGGAGACATAGCATTCCTCCAGACCAGTCTGGGGAGAATCTCGGACCACACGATCCATGTGTCCGGGAGAGCAGAAGCAATGACCCAAAGGTCATCATGGGCTTGGGTGCTCACCACCCAGCCACTCAAAACACCGAGGTCGTTGTCCCCAAGGTGGATCACCAGCAACCTGGGGGCTCTCTCGGAACGGTACCGGCCAAAAACCAGAGGGAGGAGCCCCTCCCAATGCAGACCCCTACGGCTCAACCAAACAATGTCTGTCTGCAGGCCCAGGGACAGCTGTGATCCAAAGAAGACCTGGCAGCAAACGAAACTGGCCACAGAGACAAATGACAGGCCGGTAAGCAGAAACGGCTGAAAAAACAAACAACAATTAAATGCAGCCGACAACGGGGACCCTAGTGGGGGACCATAACATAAGAATGGAAGGCAGTGGACCTCCACTGCCCAATGGCCATGATTCGATCCTCCGCGGTGCCTATCCGAAAGGAATGCATGCCGAACCTGGACGGGTCCGCAACTATCTGGACTAGGGCCCTGGATGTGATTGTCCAGAATTGATATTTGGTTAGAGGGGCCCCATTGCCGTGGCGTAAAAAATTCCCCAGGCCTTCACCACGAACTGCGCAGAAGGGCACCAATGCTGCCACCGGGCATACTTTCCTATCTGTTGTTGGTGCTAATGCGACACTCACTCCCTGGCCGTGCTGGTCCGTTTTCGACCGACACAGGCAGAGGGAGACCCCTCTCTCACTATAAAGCATATCTCTCCACTGGAGCGCACGCAAGCTGACATCCCTAGTGGAGGTGGCCAAAACTTCGCTTATCCTAAAGGCCCCAAAGAAAAGCGTCATCACTGTCATGTGGAACAGGCTTTATACTGAGAAGTGCACAGCCTGACCCACGTTTGTCTTAGGGCCGACAGCTGTGGGATGGACAAAGGTCACTGGGTGTCGGCCACAGGATGAGGCCGTTCCCTGGACCATCCCTCCAACAACCTTCTGATGCGAAAGTCACTGCAAGGCCCACCAGCTTGCCCTTAGTAGTTTTGATGGATAATCCCCATTGATGTAACAGCATGCTGTGCTCCAGCAACTGCTCAATAGGTATGGGCCAGGACTGCCTATAACCCTTGTCTGACCTAAAATCCCACAACTCCTTACCTGTTCTTTGGTAAGCAGCCTGGGTGCTTGGGGCTAAAGACAGCACAGTGGCCCGATCTGCTTCTTGCCTCCAAGGCTCGGTATTCTCGCCAGGCTCCATAATTGCTGTGGCATGCTGTCTGCGAGGCTACATACCCTGGGCGCCAGTGCCCAGAATCTGACCAGCAGCCCACGGGATAAAGTGTCAGTTGCGCCATTCTCCAAACCGGGGACATGGCACGCTGAGAATAATGTGTTTAGAGCCAAAGCTCTGCTCACGAAAAAATGAACCAGATGCATCACCCGTTTGTTTTTGGATGATAAAGAATTAACCACATGGACAACCGGCTGGTTGTCGCACCAAAAGTTGGCTAGCTGGGTTCTCCAAAGTTCGAGTGCTACCACTAGAGGGAAGAATCCCTGCAAATACTTGCCGCAGCCCAGTTGGCCGGCCATGAAGAATGGCACCACCTATCACCTAATATTACCCCAACACCGAGGGAACTTGACGCATGGGAGTGTAATTGCAAGTCTGCTTGGAGAAGCAAATCTTGCCGCCAAAAGGAAACTCCGTTAAACTGGGTCAGGAATGCCTGCCAAACTTGCAAGTCTTCTCTGGCCCCCGCCTTGAGCCACACACGATGGTGTTGCGAGCTCAGGCCCTGCATGGAGGTGTACAATCTGTGTAGAAATGCTCTGCCAGGTGCAATCACCCAACATGCAAAATTGAGCAGCCCTGTGAACTCCTGGAGTTGATTGAGGGTCACCTTCTTAAGGCGGGACACCTCCTCCAGTTTGAGCCGTGTCCTAACTAACTTCTCCTCGGGCAGTCTGCAAGACTGCATGGAGGAGTCCAATTCTATCCCCAGGAAGGAAATCCTGGAGGATGGTCCTTCCATTTATTCGGGCACTAAGGGAACCCCTAAGTAAGAACACAGTGTTTTGAATGCCGGCCGGGCCCGCAACCAAGAAGTCATCCAAATAGTGGTTGACTGACTTGGATCCGGTTCACCTCTTGAACGCCCACTAAAGGAAACATAGAAACATAGAAGACTGACGGCAGAAAAAGACCCCATGGTCCATCTAGTCTGCCCTTATACTATTTCCTGTATTTTATCTTACAATGGATATATGTTTATCCCAGGCATGTTTAAATTCAGTTACTGTGGATTTACCAACCACGTGTGCTGGAAGTTTGTTCCAAGGATCTACTACTCTTTCAGTAAAATACTATTTTCTCATGTTGCCTTTGATCTTTCCCCCAACTAACTTCAGATTGTGTCCCCTTGTTCTTGTGTTCACTTTCCTATTAAAAACACTTCCCTCCTGAACCTTATTTAACCCTTTAACATATTTCAATGTTTCGATCATGTCCCCCCTTTTCCTTCTGTCCTCCGGACTATACAGATTGAGTTCATTAAGTCCTTCCTGATAGGTTTTATGCTTAAGGCCTTCCACCATTCTTCAATTTTGTCAATATCTTTTTGTAGTTGAGGTCTCCAGAACTGAACACAGTACTCCAAATGTGGTCTCACCAGCGCTCTATACAAGGGGATCACAATCTCCCTCTTCCTGCTTGTTATACCTCTAGCTATGCAGCCAAGCATCCTACTTGCTTTTCCTACCACCCGACCACACTACTCACCCATTTTGGGACTGTAAGAAATCACTACCATCTAAATCCTTCTCTTCTGAAGTTTTTGCTAACACAGAACTGCCAATGCAATACTCAGATTGAGGATTCCTTTTCCCCAAGTGCATTATTTTACATTTGGAAACATTAAACTGCTGTTTCCATTGCTTTGACCATTTATCTAGTAAAGCTAAATCATTTACCATATTACAGACCCCTCCAGGAATATCAACCCTATTGCACACTTTAGAGTCATCGGCAAATAGGCAAACCTTCCCTACCAAACCTTCCCCTATGTCATTCAAAAACATATTAAAAAGAATAGGACCCAGAACAGACCCTTGTGGCAAACCGCTTGTAACCTGTCTCTCCTCAGAATACTCGCCATTAACAATAACTCTCTGATGTCTCTGATATCTATGCTTCAGCCAGCTTGAAATCCAGGGATTAAGTCCAATCTTCACTAATTTATCTATCAGCTCTTTATGTGGAACTGTATGAAAGGCTTTGTTGAAGTCCAGATAGGCAATATCCATGGCACCACCTTGATCCAACACCTTTGTGACATAGTCAAAGAAATCAATGAGATTAGTCTGACATGATTTGCCTTCACTAAAGCCATGCTGATTTGGATCCAATAAGTTATTGTTTTTTAGGTGCTGATTTATCCTCAATTTGAGTAGAGTCTCCATCATTTTAACTATAACTGATGTCAAGCTAACTGGCCTGTAGTTACCAGCTTCTTCTCTACTGCCCTTCTTGTGGATAGGCACAACACTGGCCATTCTCCAATCCTCAGGGACATCTCCTGTTAACAGGTATTGGTTAAACAAATCAGTCAGGGGGGTAGCAATGACAGATCTGAGTTCTTTAAGAACTCTGGGGTGGATGCCATCTGGACACATTGCCTTATTTATCATTAATCGTTCAAGTTCTTCTAAGACATCGGCTTCTAAGATCATTGGAGCTGAATCCGTACAGCTGGAAGCAATGCTATATCCCTCTGTAGTCTTATTTTGTAAGGTGTCTTTTGAGAAAACTGAACAGAAGTAACTATTGAAATGGTCAGTGATTCCCTTATTCCCATCAATGCATGTATTATTCCCAGTACTAAGCTTCGTGATGTTGCAGTTTTTCTTCTTCCTATCATTAATATATCTGAAGAAGGTTTTATTCCCCTTCTTTACAGATTTTGCAGTTTCTTCCTCTTTTGAGGCTTTAGCAGCATATATTATCTGTTTCGCCTCCTTCTGTCTCATTTTATACACCTCTCTATCAGCTATACTTCCAGACTCTTTATACCTTACATAATTGCTAAACCATAGTGGTTTCTTCTTCCTTTTACCTTTAGTTATCCGCTTTACATACAGTCCAGTGGCTTTTAAGATGGCCTTTTTTAATACAGTCCACTGGGTGCTCGCTCCTGCCATTTTATCCCTCCCTTTTAATTCATTATTTAAATATTCCCCCATTGCATTACAATTTGTTTTTCTGAAATCCAATACTTTGGTTGCATTATAGGATAGCTCACAATGAGTTTTTACAGCAAACCACAAACATAGATGGTCACTGCAGCCTAAATTTTCTCCCACCTTGACCTCTGAAACCCAATTCCCATTCGTAAAAATTAAATCTAGAATATTTTCCCCTCTAGTTGGTATCTTAACCAGCTGTGCCAGAGCTGCTCCTGTAAAGGCCTCTACTATATTCTTACTTTTGCATGTAAGGGCACTGGGGATATTCCAGTCAACATCAGGCATGTTGAAATCACCCATAACCACAATATCTCCCTTTACTGTCATTAGGGTAATTTCATCCACCATTTTGTTGTCATGTTCCTCAGATTGCCCTGGAGGCCTATAGATCACCCCAATTCTTATGACAGAACCGTCTTTATTTTGCATGCAAATCCAGAGGGTCTCCAGATCTTTACATGTATTTTGAACTAGTATTGTTTTTAGACTTTCTTTAACATAAATGGCTACTCCACCTCCCCTTCTCTCTATTCTATCCTTCCTATATAGTGTATATCCTGGTATGGATATTTCCCATTCATTAGAATCCTTAAACCATGTCTCAGTTATGACTATCAGATCCAAATTATCTCTAGATATTATGGCCATTAACTCACAGAGCTTGTTGCTCAAGCTTCGAGCATTCGTGCACATTACCCGAAGAACATTATTTTCATTATTAGTTTGCCCCTTATCATCAACAACTACATCTATTTTATTTATAGCTCCCTTTTCATAAGCTTCCAGAAATTGATTTATCCTGATTGGCCGGGGACAGAAATCCTCCACATCTGTTACATCTCTGTCCCCTTTACCTAGTTTAAATGACTGTCCAAAAAAGTTCTGAATTCCTCACCGACCACCTGGGTACCTCTGTTTGATGGATGCAAACCATCCCTCTTAAACAACTCCCTATTAGACCACCTACTGACATCATGACTTACATAGCCAAAACCTTCAGCTTTACACCACTTAACCACACATTAAACTCTCTGATACAAGTTGTTTTATCCTCCTGTCCACAAACCGGTAACACCTCTGTGAAAGTCACTTAATCAGTTATGTTACCCAGCTCCACACTTAGACATTGATAATCTCTTTTTACTACATTAACATTTCTCTGGGACAAATCATTTGTGCTAAGATGCACCACCACATCAACGTTATTACCTTTACTCACAGCCTTGACAATGTTTGTAATCCACCTCCTGTCCCTGCTGGCAGTGGCTCCTGGTAGACACCTCATCACTTTCACCACATCCTTACTCTGTCCCAAATCAACACCTCTAATAATCGAGTCACCCAAAAGAAAATGTTTCCTCTTTTTATTTCTACTAACTGCACTTGATGGCTTGGTGACACTATGCACCTCATTTACAACAACTTCTCCTTTGAACATCCCATCATTTTCCGCCTCAGGGGCCTTGCTAATACCTACAACATCCTTACTATTTAAATCCGCAAGAACATTATAGGGATTGGATACAGAGAGACCAAAATTGCTATGTTTTTGCTCAACTGCACGTAATCTTCCTGAAACAACAGTTGTCCACACAGCCCTCCTCCTCGGGGGGGGGGGGGCACTATGGAAGTGGAGGCTGCACACATGGCTGCATTACAGCACGTGGCTGGGACAATCTTTCCACTTCTGCCTGCAAACTACAAACTAAGGACTGCAATCTAGAGATCTCGCCATATAAACTAGATGTTCTTATGCAAAGAGGGCAGCACCCCAAGTTCCACAAGGTACTACGGAACAAAACAGCCAAACAAGTGTTACACTGCACCAAGCCAGTCATCTTAACAATGTATTGAAATACAAGTACTTAGCCAGAAAATCAACCCCTATTGCTACCAAACTTTGCTGATTTTGGTTTATAGTTATATGATTTGCGGGCCGCCAGGCGCACGGGCCACTAGTTTTCTCTCCTCTTTCTCTGTGTTCTGAAAGTGCAATTTAAAATGGCTTTTCCCACCTTTTTATACTTCCCAGTCTAGTCCCACTCCAGCCTAATGTGTGAGTGGTCTGTGCTTAAACACAATCAGTCAATAAAATTGTCTCTTACAGCTAGTAATATCTGCCCCTCCTCCTTGAATTCAAAAATACAAACTGTGAAAGAGCACTAGTTTTCTCTCCTCTTTCTCTGTGTTCTGAAAGTGCAGTTTAAAAATGGCTTTTCCCACCTTTTTATACTTCCCAGTCTAGTCCCACTCCAGCCTAATGTGTGAGTGGTCTGTGCTTAAACACAATCAGCCAATAAAATTGTCCCTTACAGCCAGTAATATTTGCCTCTCCTACTTGAATTCAAAAAATACAATCTGTAAAAGAGCACTAGTTTTCTCTCCTCTTTCTCTGTGTTCTGAAAGTGCAATTTAAAATGGCTTTTCCCATCTTTTTATACTTCCCAGTGAGGAAGCTAGCCTGAGATATACATTCATATTTAGTGCTAGCCTAAATTCTGCATTTCTTAAACCTTGACCTATGCCCCACATATATAGTTATGTTTGACATTTAGAGTACAAAAGTACATTTTGTGTTTATAATCTATGCCTTGCATCTGGTAGAACATAGCTGTGCTACAGGAAAAGGACATGGCTTTGATGGTGCAGAGATAGAGCACATAGCTCTATGTATGAACCCACATACTAACAGCAAGTTCCTTTTTTGTTGTACATTCTGCACCTTCTATATTGTATAACCCCTTTTTTTACTTTCTGTATAAGGAAACATTGACAACTAGTATCTGATTGGCTGATATTGTGCGTTTTTTGTACTCCTTTGGAATTGTATAAAGAGCCATGAAAAACAATCCACGTTGTTCAGACATTGCTTTTATATCTTCTGAACCTGAAGTTACTCAAATAAACCTGAGTTACGCAATCTCCTTGTGGTCTTCATTCCCTTGATTGGCAACTGAGTTTTGCTGCAACATTTCTGGTGGCCCGTACAGGGACTCGAGGGGCCCTGACGCCCTCTGGATGCCCACCGTGGTGTCAGTTGCCCTGTAATGTGAGAGAGGAATCGTCCAGGCACCATCGGACATTTTATCCAAGGACCTTCCCACTGACACGGGGGCGGCGACACCACCAGTTTGTATTCCAAGAACCATCGAGTGGGAGATCAAAGACCAGGACATCTGTTCGCCGGCTGGAAGAGTAACCGTGTCTCCAAGATAAAAGGCAAGTCCTCAACTATATGCACTTTTTAGAGACTGGTGCGAGTCTATCTCTCCCTATGTCAAGGGACAGAGGCAAGGACTGATCACCCTCGTTTTGGCTCGTTCTTCGTTAAAGGGCTCGTAAGGTGGGAGGCCTATGTTTTTAGAGAAAAAGTTGTTTGTGTGTGTGTGATTGCTTACCGCAGTTCCCACAGGTGACTGTGAGTTCCAGGACCTTGGGCCGGTAGAGGTTGTGCGAAGTGAATAAAAATCGTTTTGTGTCTCAAGGGAAGGACCCCTTACCTCCCTTGTATACTCCCTCCCCTTTTCTGTCTGGTGCCCCGGGTGGAAGGTGGGAGGGAAACCGAGTGTGCCCAAAAACCCCCCTTGAGTGTGTAATGAAACATTTCAACCAGGTTTATAATAACCAAACTCGAGAATATGGTATAAAGTGGAGCCATCACATTCTGACCAACCTTTGTACGTCAGAATGGCCCTCCTTCAACTTGGGAGGGCCCGATATAGGAACCTTTGATATTCCCACTATATTGTCAGTTCATAGACTTGTATTTGAAATTGGCTCGAAACCCACCTCCATGGGTCACCAAATATAGGACCCAACAATGTAAAGTCATGGCCATGGTCCCCATTCAGGGGCCACGCTCAGGAGAAGGACCCCTAGGAGGGGGGGAGAAGACTCGTCCCCTCCCTGGCAGCCCCATTGTTCCGTCTCCCTCGCCAAAGGGGTCGAAAGATTCAGTCGATCCCTTGAGGGAGATAGGAAAATGTAAAACCCCCGTATTGTCCAGTTGCCTGGAGGAAGTGCCCCAGCCTCCGCCATACATCCTTTTGCCCTGTGGCCAGGCCCGGGCACAGTCGTCCATGAAACTGGATGAGGCAGTAGGATCCAGTCCTTCACAACAACTCCCAAAGTTGGCACTGAGAAATGCCCCAGAAAAGGACCAATACAGAGTGTCAAACAAGTAGTGGTGGATCCTAAAGATCCTACCCACTGTGTAACGTTTCCCTTGTCACAAGATATATTGTTAGTAATTCCAGATGAGGCATTCTCTTACTATAGGGACACCGACTTAGAGTCGTGTACCCCTTTGACTCATTTGTGAGTGAGTATATTGATAAACCCCTTTTTGGTTTATGTGAAGTTATTTTGATTATTGTTTCGAATACATACTGGAAGGCCTGAATTTGTTTCTATTGTGATAAAATGAAAGCCACTGAAGTCACCCAATCCCTTCTCTATCCCATTGTGACCTGGAAGGAACTGTCCTCTGGGATCTGCCTAGATAATGTTCCTGAAATCCTGCAGAAAACACTTAAAATTATTAAGTTGAAAAGCCCATTTTTTATGTGCCCACATGTTAGTGCTTAGTTATAACAAACACTGTAGAGAGGACCCTACCAGCTACCTTTCTTTGTGTTGTGAAGCTTGCTTCTCTTAAATCTTGGGTCCGCTTCACTCCTATCAAACTGGCTGTCCCACTCTTCTGGACAGCATTTCTTCATTGTATATTAAGAGGTTGAGGATGAGAAAGAAGTTATAAAGGTTTTTGATGGCTTTATTTGGCAGTTGAAGGGAATTCCGTATTGATGAATTCCAAGATTAGTGTATATATGTGGGTATGAAAGAGGTTTCTTTTATGTATAGTAGTTTGTGTGTTTCACATATGATGAACTGGAGTCCAATACTGAGGAAAATAACTGCCAATTTTCATGTTTTCTGATAGATGAATTTATCTACTAATTACCTATTGAGTTACTTTTTAGAAAATTCATCATTACATTAAAAGCGCATACTGTACCTCTAAAACAGCGTTTCCCAACCGGTGTACCGCGGCACACTAGTGTGCCGTGAGACATGGCCAGGTGTGCCGCGAGAAGCTCCAGCTGGGCGGGGCGCTGCCGGCGCCCCTGCCTGAGTGTCGTCCTGTGGATGGTCTTGGGCTTCACAGTTGCTTCCTGGTTCCCTCTCCTCCCACCGCCTGTGTCTCCCGCCGTCGCCTCCACCAAGCCAGCGCCCATTGCCGTGGGTTCCTCGAGTGGGAGCTGCCGCTTCCCTCCGTCCAGCTCAGCCACGCTGCCGTAGAAAGCACAGAGGTTATTGCCACCACTTCTGCCTCCACTCAGGGAGCCACCGTGGTCACCGCGCCTTTTCCTCTCGCTCAACTCAACCACGATGGCTCCCTGAGTGGAGGCAGAGGTGGCGGCAATAACCTCTGCACTTTCTACGGCAGCGTGGCTGGGCTGCCTGGAAGGAAGCGGCAGCTCCGAGGAATGAGGCGCTGGCGGTAGACACAGGCGGAGGGAGGAGAGGGAACCAGGAAGCAACCGTAAAGCCCAATACCAGCCACAGAACGACCTTCAGCCAGGGGCACCGGGTCCGCGCGCAGCCATGGTGGGAGCAGCATGAGAAAGAGAGGATTCTATCCCCCGAGGAGATGCCCATCGAGCTGCAGGTCCCGCTGCTGTCGCCTTCTTTCCCTCCGCCTCTTTCTCCTCATGCAGCCTGAGCCCGCCTTTGCGAGTCCGCCCTGGCTTTCGCTTTGCCCCATGATTTCCCCGCAATTTCATCCAGGCCACCTCTTGCCTCCTTTTGAACTGCGGGGAAATCTGCGAGTGAATCAAAAGCCAGGGCGGGAGAGAAGCGCGGTGGTGGGGAAGGAGGAGAGCCCCTCAGCGCTTCCCCTCCACCAAGATGCCTGCTTGTCCTCGCGCCTCGTTGCTACCTCCTGCCTTTTTCCAGGGGCCTTTGGAAGGCACCCAGGGAAGGGGCGGGATTGGGGGTGGCTGCAGCGGCTTTTCGTCTTCCTCATCCGGCTGCTAACGCCAGCCCAGCCCCTCTTGCAGTCCCTTCACCGAGCGCTTTTGTCCCAGGCTGTCAGCGAAAGGGCTACAGGACAGGCGGGGCTGGCGTTCTTCTCACAGCTGAAGCAGGATTTGGAATGTCGGGTGTGTGTGCGTGCGGGCTCTGCATCCCCCTGGCACCCAGAACATTTAAAATAAGAAAAACTTCGCCGGCCTCCGCAGAGAAGAAAGGAAGAGATGTTTTTAATGTTTACATAATAACTACTTTTTTTAAAAAAATCATCTGTCTGAAGTAGTGTAGGATTCCTGTCTAAGCAGGGGGTTGGACTAGAAGACCTCCAAGGTGCCTTCCCACTGTTATTCTATTCTAATTATCCAGGGGGTTGTGTAGTTATCAGTGGTATTTAAATAGGAGCTGTTAAAAAAAAACAAATACAATTTCATATTGCTTCACATCTCAATATCCTTTTCGATCTAGTTTTTACGCCCATCGGTGAACGCAGGTCTGAACAAGCCCGTGGTATCCAAGTTAATTTCAATGTACACTGCTCAAAAAAAAGTGAAGGGAACACTTAAACAACACAATATAAACTCCAAGTTCTCAATCAGCGTTGCTTCCTAAGTGGACAGTTTGATTTCACAGAAGTTTGATTTACTTGGAGTTATATTGTGTTGTTTAAGTGTTTCCTTTATTTTTTTGAACAGTGTAGATAGAGCAGGAGGTCTCCAATCTTGACGACTTTAAGACTTGCCGACTTCAACTCCTAGAGTTCCTCAGCCAGCGAAGCTGCCTGGGGAACTCTGGGAGTTGAAGTCCGCAAGTCTTAAAGTCTCCAAGGTTGGAGACCCTCTGATAATTCAGGGATTCTATCGTTGTATAAGTCAGTGTTTCCCAACCTTTTTTGAGCCGCGGCACATTATTCATATTTTCAAAATCCTGGGGAACATTGAAAGGGGGTGGGTGGGCTAAAGAAAAGTTTGGACAAAAAACCCCTCTCTCTTCCTCCCTTTTGCTCTATTTCTCCCTCTTTCTCTCTTTTCCTTCCTTCCGTTCTTTCTCTCTCTCCATCCGTCTTTCTTTCTTCCTCTCTTTTTTGATCTCTTTCTCTCTCCCTCCTTCCCTTCCTCTGTCTTTCTCTCTCCCTTGCTCTCTCTCTCTGTCTCTCTTGCTATCTCTTTCTTGCTTTTTTCTCTCTCTCTTTCACTGTCTTGCTATACGTCTCTTTCTTTCTCTTTGCCTCTCTTGCTATCTCTCTTTCTTTCTCTTTCTCTCTCTCTCTCTGCCTCTCTTGCTAAGTCTCTCTTTTTCTCTTGCTATGTCTCTCTTTCTTTTTCTCTCTCTCTGCCTCTCTTGCTATGTCTCTCTTTCTCTCTCTTTTTCTCTGCCTCTCTTGCTGTCTCTCTTTCTTGCTCTGTCTCTCTTTCTCTGCCTCTCTTGCTATGTCTCTCTTTCTCTCTCTCTCTGCCTCTCTTATATGTCTCTCTTTCTTTCTCTTTCTCTCTCTCTCTGCCTCTCTTGCTAAGTCTCTCTTTTTCTCTTGCTATGTCTCTCTTTCTTTTTCTCTCTCTCTGCCTCTCTTGCTATGTCTCTCTTTCTCTCTCTCTTTCTCTGCCTCTCTTTCTGTCTCTCTTTCTTGCTCTGTCTCTCTTTCTCTGCCTCTCTTGCTATGTCTCTCTTTCTCTCTCTCTCTGTCTCTCTTGCTATGTCTCTCTTTCTTTCTCTTTCTCTCTCTCTCTGCCTCTCTTGCTAAGTCTCTCTTTTTCTCTTGCTATGTCTCTCTTTTTCTCTCTCTCTGCCTCTCTTTCTATGTCTCTCTTTCTCTCTCTCTTTCTCTGCCTCTCTTGCTGTCTCTCTTTCTTGCTATGTCTCTCTTTCTCTCTCTCTCTGCCTCTCTTATATGTCTCTCTTTCTTTCTTTCTCTCTCTCAGCTGACCGCCACATCAGGGCTCCCGCTTGCATTCAGCTGAGAGAGAGAGAGAGCGCTCCCTCTCGCCGCCGCCTGGAGCTCCCTCTCGCCGCCGCCATCTCCCCGCGACTGCCTGCGGCCGCTGCAGCCCCGCTCCCACCGGGCCACAAAGGACACTTGCCGCCGACGCCAGTGAAGCTTCAGCTGGGTGGGGCGCTGCCGGTACTTCCATCCTGGGGCTCCCGCTCGCAGCTGTGCCCCGCCTCCTGCTCGATGCTGCGGTTTTTGGCGCTGTCCTGCTGTGCCCCAAAGAAGGAAGGCGGGAAAAAGGCGCGAAGAATGGAGCTCTCCTTCTTCCTGCCTTCCTTCTTTGGGGCCCAGCAGGACAGCGCCGAAAACCGTGGCATCGAGCAGGAGCCGGGGGACAGCTGCGAGCGGGAGCTCAGTGCAAAGAGCCGCTGACTGCGGGCCCCAATTTGCCCGGGGCCCGGTACCGCGCTCCCTGTAGTACCCGTCTATCGGCGGCCCTGCCTTTGATTATGAATTATGAATTGAACACCTATCTGATAAATGAAATGAAGTACTGGTAGGGAGTCTTTTGGTGTTGTGAAATGGAAATGTTTAATTGCTGCTGTGACAATTGTTGCCAAATTTTACAATGCTCATAAGGAAGCTAAACATTTTAGGAAAAATTTTCACAATTGAGTAGAATTCAATGATAAACACTTGCTTTCTGGATTAAATCTGTGGCATCATTTAATATAGCTGAAAGTCTCATGTAAATTTAGATAAACCGGTTCTGTGAAAATAGATATTTGCACCGTATGGTGATGTATTTCGGGATTTGGCTCTGTTTTAAGGGAAGAGATTTAATAGGCAGTGGTAGTATAATAATTTGTGTGATAAGCAGAGGTTTTTAAAAGATGTCTAAAAATAAAGCTGAATGATCAGTGTGATTGATTATAAGAAAGGCCTGTATAAGATATGGATTATTGAGGAAAGATTAGATGCTGCAAAAGAGGCAGTAGGGAAGAAGAAGGACAACTAATAATTTAACTTAGTGTGAGAAATATGATTGTGTGTTGGACATGTGCATGAAAAATTCATAATTGTTTTCCATTCATTGTAAAAGAACATTTTATTTATTTATTTATTTATTTATTATTTGGATTTGTATGCCGCCCCTCTCCGAAGACTCGGGGCGGCTCACAACAAATAGTACAAATCATAAATAATCCACTCAATTAAAATATTAAAGCTTTAAAAACCCCATGTACTAACAGACACACACACAATCATACCATATATAAATTAAACATGCCCAGGGGGAGATGTTTCAATTCCCCCATGGCTGACGGCAAAGGTGGGTTTTAAGGAGTTTACGGAAGGCAGGAAGAGTAGGGGCAGTTCTAATCTCCGGGGGGAGTTGGTTCCAGAGGGCCGGTGCCACCACAGAGAAGGCTCTTCCCCTGGGGCCCGCCAACCAACATTGTTTAGTTGACGGGACCCGGAGAAGGCATACTCTGTGGGACCTAATCGGTCGCTGGGATTCGTGCGGCAGGAGGCGGTCTCGGAGATATTCTGGTCCAATGCCATGAAGGGCTTTAAAGGTCGTAACCAACACTTTGAATTGTGACCGGAAACTGATCGGCAGCCAATGCAGACTGCGGAGTGATGGTGAAACATGGGCATACCTATGAAGTTTCCGAACACTTTTCAGAGGTAGCCCCATGTAGAGAGCATTACAGTAATCGAACCTCGAGGTGATGAGGGCATGAGTGACTGTGAGCAGTGAGTCCCGGTCCAGATAGGGCCGCAACTGGTGCACCAGGCGAACCTGGGCGAACGCCCCCCTCGCCACAGCTGAGAGATGTTGTTCTAATGTGAGCTGTGGATCGAGGAGGACGCCCAAGTTGCGGACCCTCTCTGAGGGGGTCAATAATTCCCCCCCCCAGGGTAATGGACGGACAGATGGAATTGTCCTTGGGAGGCAAAACCCACAGCCACTCCGTCTTATCCGGGTTGAGTTTGAGTCTGTTGACACCCATCCAGGCCCCAACAGCCTCCAGGCACCGGCACATCACTTCCACCGCTTCGTTGACTGGGCATTTGTTTTTGATTGAGTGTGAATGAGTGTATATACTAAAACATGGATATGGGAATAATATAAATAAGGGAATACAGTGGTTGGGATGAATAACCTGATACTGTTGATAACAAAGGTGAACCTGGTAATATTGGATTCCCAGGACCAAAGGGTCTTTCATGGTGAACCTGGAAAATCTGGAGAGAACATGCCTTGGTATGGAAAAATTATATGTATATTAATAATGTATATTAATAATGATATAAGTACACGTTTTATGGTCTATTTAGTATAACCGGGAACTGAAAAGGATTCCCTTCTGTCTGAGTATATTTGGCAAAGGCTGGGGAGAAAATTGAATCCCAGAAGCAGCATAAAGTTATAACAACCTTGAAATGTTTACCTTTAGCATTTGTATGTGTATAAATGATTGTGCAATGTATATTAAAGTGAGTTATACTGGAATGAGATGCAATGAGATGCTAAATTGTTTCTGAAGCAAATACAAAAACTTGTCCCAGTTTTTTTCTCGTTTAAGGTCTGACGGGCTGGTGGCTTATTTACAAGTGCATAATTTTAAGAGTGGTGACTGATTCCTGAGTAAAAACTTAAAAGAATACAAACGGAAGCTTATTTGGGAACGTCCATTGCAAATACTGATAATGATTGAGATGACTGTGCATGCCATAGATACACACGAAGGGTCTGATGCATGAAGGAATGGACTTTGCCAATTCATCAGTGTCTCCCGAAAGCAGAGTGAGAGAAGGAGGACTGAAAAACCTTTTACTGGTTTTTAAATAAATGGAACTTTGGAGGCTGGATTTGTGAAACTGGGAAGGAATTATTTACTTTGCCATTGTCATTCTCATAGAGAAGAGGATATATCTGAATAGGTCACATTTATGTTGTGAAAATTTGTCCCTTACAGCCAGTAATATCTGCCCCTTCTCCTTGAATTCAAAAAATACAAGCTGTAAAAGAGTACTAGTTTTCTCTCCTCTTTCTCTGTGTTCTGAAAGTGCAATTTAAAATGGCTTTTCCCACCTTTTTATACTTCCCAGTCTAGTCCCACTCCAGTCTAATGTGTGAGTGGTCTGTACTTAAACACAATCAGCCAATAAAATTGTCCCTTACAGCCAGTAATATCTGCCGCTCCTCCTTGAATTCAAAAAATACAAACTGTAAAAGAGCACTAGTTTTCTCTCCTCTTTCTCTGTGTTCTGAAAGTACAATTTAAAATGGCTTTTCCCACCTTTTTATACTTCCCAGTCTAGTCCCACTCCAGCCTAATGTGTGAGTGGTCTGTGCTTAAACACAATCAGCCAATAAAATTGTCCCTTAGGGCCAGTAATATCTGCCCCTCCTCCTTGAATTCAAAAAATACAAACTGTAAAAGAGCACTAGTTTTCTCTCCTCTTTCTCTGTGTTCGGAAGGTACTAAAACTCTCGAATAGAACACATGAAATTGAACAACCCATCGGGAGAGTCCAATCCACGTAGTAACCTCCCTCGAAATGGAAGCCCAGGAGGTCGAAGTCATCGGGGTGAATGGGCAAGAGCCTAAAAGCCGACTTAATCTCGCTGACACATCATATGGGTTAAAAATAGGGTCACTTTATTAAATTAACATAAATTTAAATAACGTGAATTTAAATACATAAATCTAAATATTCAAATTTGACTATAAACAAAGAACCTGCAGAGGCCAAAAACTAACAGGGCGGAAATTCCTGCCAAAACCTTCCTGGGCAATATTGGGCAAAAACTCCTTGCTGAACCAGGTGAATGTATCCACCTTCACCTGGATCCAAGCCACGCCCTGAGGGAAATTGGATCTGGTGAGTCCCATGAGCATCCTCTCTGCAATCCCCGACGTTGTTCTAACCTCTAGTTCCTGGAGAGAGGCGGCCCATCACCTTTTTAAAAGATGCCCAAAGACGCATGTGCGGTTGCTCCTACTGCCCATTTTGTCCCCTAACCTGCCATGGAGGGGGGGTCAGATCTCAATCTTGGCCCCCCGACTCTCCCCAGATCTACTATCTAAGTCCTGGAGGAACCTCTGCAGGTCCAACAGAAAAGTGGCATTCCCCTCATCTAAGAGGTGAATGCCGTCGGCTCGGTAGAGCCAGGGCGTTGAAAACTTTATGAGGGGATGTTTACTACTAAACCCCCCTGGCCCCCTTACCACCTTACCAACAGCCTGGTTACCGTAACCTGGCCTCGTTGGCACCTTAGGTGATAAGCATTCCACCAGACAAGTCTGGGCAGAACCCGGACCACGTGATATGCGTGTCCGGAGGAGCAGAAGCGATGGCCCAGATGTCATTGGGGGCTTGACAGCACACTGCCACGCCCTGCAAAATTCCAAGGTCACTGCCCCCAAGGTGGATACCAGCAACTTGGGGGCTCTCTCGGAATGGCACCGGCCAAAAAACCAGAGGGAGGAGCCCCTCTCAACAAAGTCCCCTGCGGACGACCAGACAAATGAGTCCACAGGCCCAGGGTGAGCTGCAATCCAGAAAACAACCTCGCAGCATACCTTCCGGCCCGAAAAACAAAACTGTGGCCATAGCCACATGGCAGGCCTGGAAGCAGAACTGGCTGAAAGACAAAACAGAAGTTAAACACAGCCGATGAGGTGGGACCCTAATGAGAGGCCCTAACAGAAGATTAGAAAGCTAAAACGTAACAACTAGTGATGGGCGGACCGAACTCGCACAATTTGGGTCCGTATCGAATTTTGTGGTGTTCAATATGCTGAACACGAACCCAAAATTTTTTGAAACTTCGGACAATGTTTGGGGGCGCATTCGGCATTCGGAGCTCTGCTGTCACTGGCAGGTTGCTAAGGACGCCAAGGTGATCACTTCATGGATTCCATGGAATCCAGGAAGTGATCACATGGCATCCTTAGCAACCTGCTGGTGACGTCAAAGCTCCGCCCCTGGAATCTCTTCGTGGGAGGGATTCCCCAGCTCCTTCAAAGGGAGGTCTTCAGGTAAAAATAAACATTATTATTTTTACAAACAAGGACGCCGCAGTGGCGCTGCAAGCAAGGAGCAGTCCTTTCAAGTAAAAAATAAACATGTTTCTTTTTATGTTCTTTGCTTGCAGCGCTGCTGTGGCATCCTTGTTCATAAAAATAAAAATAAAAAAAAAATCCATAAAATTAAAAAAAATGATGGGATTCTGGGGGCAGAGCTTTGACGTTATGCCGCGTTCGGAGTTCGAGTTCGGGTTCAGTTCAGGTTCGGCCGAATTGTGCGTAAAGTTCATCCAAACTTGCCGAACCCGAACACCATTGGGTTCGCCCATCATTAATAATAATGAAGAGAAATGAGAGAAAATTCCGTTTTTAGCAAAAATGATTTTTTAAAAATCACAAATGATGTTCTATGAAGAGGGGAGGAGGGAGAGGGAGGGAAAGAGAGAGAGAAATCAACAAGAGTAGTTACAGAAGAAGGGGATTAAATTAGATGAATAGGTTCCAAAAGAAGTGGTTCCTTATGATTCCAAGTAGAATGAGGTTTTGCAGTGACATTAAGACATTTAAAAATAACTTTCAACTTAATATAAAGAAACAGTTTTACCACAATGCAACTGGATAATGGATGGACATGCCTTGGAACACATTAAGTCTTGTTTCACTGATGTGCTAAAGTAGGATTGTAGAGAACAGATGCAATAATAAAGGGGCTAATAATAAAGGGACTAATGAAAAAGGGTGTTCAAATATTTCAGAGGCATTTTAATAGGAAAATGACCTTTGAAATATGAGTTTTCTCTTGGGCCAAAACGTCTCATGGGTCAAATACTAATTCAAATTTTGCTTTGTCTTATTAGGAAATATCTGCTATCCAGGATTTCTTCTACAATTAATTATTTCAATGGGATTACTCTATCCAGGTATGCTTACTCTAACTCAAGGTTTTTAGCAAGCTCAAACTCTTTGTGTTTTTTTTATCACATTATTTGATTGCATTGACATTAATAACTGATATTTTCTCCTAAATAAATGAAATAAAAGGTTACCAAATTGAAATGACACAAAATGACTCTTGAATTCATCCTGAAAGAAAAGGTGTCCCATCCCATCACCTCCATGATTTAAGATGACATATTGACAATAGAAACATAGAAACATAGAAGACTGATGGCAGAAAAAGACCTCATGGTCCATCTAGTCTGCCCTTATACTATTTCCTGTATTTTATCTTACAATGGATATATGTTTATCCCAGGCATGTTTAAATTTGGTTACTGTGGATTTACCAACCACGTCTGCTGGAAGTTTGTTCCAAGGATCTACTACTCTTTCAGTAAAATAATATTTTCTCATGTTGCCTTTGATCTTTCCCCCAACTAACTTCAGATTGTGTTCATTGTTTTATATTTCTTTTTCCAGTGGTGGGATTCGGCTGGTGATTAAGTGAACTCTGGGGTTGTTAAACAAGTCCATTTCCCCCAATGGGCATTTTTAACCAGAAACCAGAAGTAATTGTTGGAAACTGGCAAAAAAACATAGAAAACCACAGCCACATCTGGGAAGCAGGCAACTGTCTGCTGCAGCACGGGAGAGCATAGAGGAAGCCACATGGCCGGAGTTCATGTAGACCGCTTTTGCCGCTGGCCACAGATGCTGCTCTAAGCGCCATAGTGAGAATATCTCATGTGGACATCCTTGCCGGTTTCTTTGCTTTCTTAAGTGGTCATAACTTATGTGCAACGGGGGAGCAGCAGTGAGCTGCAGGGGGAGCAACAGCGAGCAGCAGGGGAGAGTAGCAGTGAGTAGCAGGGGGAGTGGTGGTGGTGAGCTGCAGGGAGACTGGCGGTGAGTAGCAGGGCAAGCGGCAGGGAGTGGTGGAGGTCACATGAGTTATTTTGGTATATTTCCGATCTTTTTGCTTCTGCGCATGTACAGAATCTAAAAAATAGGAAATCCTGTGCTTTATGCTCACATACGCAGGCACACACTCCTCGCCCATTCTGGTAGTGCTGGGAATGGTGGTCTGCCCCTGGTTCCCACTTACTTCACTGCCAGTTCGCTTCCTCCTGTACCATGTGGATGTACCTTGGGGGTACGCATGAGCTTGGCACATGTGTGGAAAACAATTTAATCCTCTCAAATAAAAAAAAACTCTGAAGGAAACATTGCAACCCATGCAAAGAAGAATAAATATAAAAATAAATTAAAATTCAAAAATATTCAAAATACTGACCAATTGAGTTTGGTGATATCAAGAACCAGTTGAACCAGTCTGAACTGGGAGTTATCCACCTCTGAGGTTGTCCTTGTTCAATGGCCAGTTGCTTAGCAATTTTTCTAATTTACAACTGACTTCCCCAGAGCTACTTAAACTGATTTTGGAGCTTTGACAGCCATGCACATACAAACACACACACACACATGGGAGAGCAGAGAGCAGACCATGTGGCCGGAGCTTGGGTAGGCTGCTTTTTCTGCTTGCCCCAGCTGCTGTGCAGCAGCTGAAATTTCTCATGTGGACGTCCTTCCAGCAGCAAATGTTGCCAGTTTCTTTGCTTCTGTGCATGCGTGGAAATAAAAAACTTATAATTTTTAACCGGAATTGTGCCTGTTGGGTGTGGACGGTGAGTCCACGCCCGGCGGCTATGGATCTAATCTATATGCTCCGTTCCCACCACCAGAACAGGGTTCCCACCAGTCCGGTGCATAGCCCATCCCTGGTGGGAACCCACCCTTGGACCACTTGTATTTGGTTTGCTTAAGGGTTCAGAGCTGTAGGAATCAGATTTCCTTGGGCCCCCTGGGAAATTGCAAAAGGTCAGAATGGGGAATCCAAGTAGGAGAACTAGGATTGTACCCATGATATTTGGAAGGTCGGTGTTTGACATGTACAGTTAGTCTTCAACTTACAACCACAATCAAGTCCAAACTGTTTTATACTTAAAACAGTAATTAGGGCAAAGAAATTGTGTTGATTTGGGCATGCCAATCCAGTCACATGGCCATATAACCACGCCTACACAATCATATGGCCACCTAGCCACACCCAGCCAGTCACATGATCACTTAGTCACACTCACCCATTCACATGTACATCTAGCCACACCCAAAGAGCCAGTAATAACAAAATTGAAACCCACCATTCTCTTCCATTTTTTCATAGGAGCCACACAGGAGAAAGGAGCCATGACAGCAAAGGGAATCCATGTGCTCTGTATGCTCTTTTCATTTGCTTGGATAGTCTTGGAGAGTGAAGCTGCCTTTTATCAACCATTCGATTATAATAAGAATATTGATTATCCAAGGCCCAATGGTTCAGCAGTTGTCATGGACTACTGTGCTTATCTTATTAAGGCCAAAAATATAGCTGACAAAAGAGCTAATGTATTTATTAATGAGCCAGAAAATGTCATCAAAAGCTTATGTCCTGACAGGTATACTGGTCCAGTGGAAACTCCAGTATTGAAGCTTACTGCTTGTAGATATTTTGGTAAACACTATTTGCTTATACTTGGAACATTTGGTCTCAAAATATATTGTGAAAATGGTCTGATCACTGGATATAACTTAAAGCTTAAGATTCACCCACATTGAGAGGTGGACCAGGAATTATGCTTTGCTGAATCACTGCCTTAGATTCAACCTTTTGGTTTTCAAAGGTCCTATTTCCCTTCTATTCTTTGGTTTGTTTTCCATCTTCTTTGTTCCTTGCATTTTTCCTTTTATGATTAATGAACTTTCAATTACCTATTTTGAGAGAGTTCTATCGGACCTAATGAGTAGACCTGTCATCGAAGTGATCACCAATTGAAGGCTAAAGCCCCTGTATTGGCATGGGCTATAAGAAAAGAATCTTGCAAATCTCATTCTGATCTTCCTCCTTCATTCTTCTCCACAATAACCTGTGCAGTTGAAATGTATTCTTTATTAGGTACTTTATGTCATGTGATTGAACCTTTATTGAGGGGTAATGGAAATACCCTCTTGATTATCATACAATAAATCTTTTCTTTGAGCATGCAACTGTATTTTGTTCCGTCTTTTTTCAAACAACTGTTGGGGATTATCATGACTGGGGAAGAGGGGATAGCAAGGGTGGAGGATGGGTGGCCAAGAAATTTGATCAGAATAAATACATTCACCTTCTGAGACTGACTATTTCTTCATTGTGGTTGCTTTCCTTCTTTTTGCAAACTTATATATACTCTGCATAAATCTGCTTTGATAAAAATGCAGTTACTTACTTTTGTGATTCAGTCTGAGGCTCCTCAGGGAACGGCTGGAACTCTGCCGGCTCCATGCTCAGAGGGGGAGGACGAGGAACAGGAGGAGGAGGACCAGGCAGACGGGGAGGAGGAATGTCAGGCCGAGGAAGAGGGAGAACAGCCTGAGACCCCTGGGGTGGAGCTCTCCCCAGCGAGTAGCCTGGAGTCCTTAGATGAGAACGCACAAGCCATCATCAATCTCAGGCAGAGAAGAGCAGCACAACGAAGGGGACAATTAGCCAGATATTTCCATCCCTAATAGGCAACAGCTGGGTTTGGGTGTGGTTCTCCCCAGAAAGGTTGAAAAGGCAGTCCCGCCCTTCCTGTATTGTGGAGAGTTATCTTTTGGGAGTCCTGTGACCTTGCTGCGATCCTTGGCGTCTCTGATTCTGGCTTGTGGCCTTGAAGGCTGAAACCTTGGGGGAGGCGTGGGTCTTATTCTCTACAGTGGTGTGTGTGCCAGCAAGAAGCCTGTTGTATTGTCTAGCCGTCGTGACTCTTCTGTGAAGCCTCATAGCCTCCCAGTTTGTAAGAACAGTTTTTTCTCTGTGTTTGTTTTCAACAATATAAAGGGACTTTGTTTTTTACCAGCGTGTCTGGCTGCTTTTTTCAGTTGGTATTGAAGTCTGGGGGCACCCAGACAGAACACTTACTTACTTACTTACTTACTTACTTACTTACTTACTTACTTACTTACTTACTTACTTACTTGTTTTCCAGGCCTCTCTTTTGCAGGCTTGGCTCTTGGGAGGGTGTGTGTGTGCTGGGGCCAAGAACTCAACTGCCCTGTGGCCCCTGTTTCCTCTAAGATCCTTAGGAGGGAATATCTCTATTGATTGAAAGGCCCAACGACTGAGCTCTGAGGGTTTTCCAGGCCTCTCTTTTGCCGCTGAGTGTTGCTTGGCTCTTCGGAGAGAGGGGGGGCTGGGGCGAAGCCTTCAACTGCCCTGTGGCCCCTGTTTCCTCTAAGCTACGCAGCCGCACAGCCACACACACAACAAGGAACTGCCATGAAGTGTTTTCCAACACTGCACAGTGATGCCCGAGCTTCCAGGCAGGAGGACTGCCAGAGTGTGTGGATGAGTGGGAAGCAATTAAGGTGTGAGAGAAGGAAGAAAAAAAGGCCCCTTGACCTCCATGCAAATAAAAAGGGGGATTTACTCTCTCTCTCCCCCTCCCTCTCTCTTTGTCTCTCTCTCTCTCTCCCTTTCTCTCTCTCTCTCATGGCTATGAAGAGATTCTCTTCCCTCCTGACCTCTTCAAGATTCTTGAACTTTGCAGCCTCCACCACTTTTCATCTCTCCTGCCCTGGAGTGGAGCTAGGTTTCATTTCTCCCCACCTGATAGCCGCAACCAATGTTGCCCAATCTGCCCCTCCCAAAACCAGCTTCCATGTTGCAATGCCCACCAGCCCCACTTGCAGAGTCTTCAGTGGGGAGGTGCCAGAAGAGACTCTTTTTGTAGCCGATCTTGCTCCTCAGTAGGAGCTCCATAAACTCTGGAGCCATAGCCCCTATGCAGCCCAGAAGGATTAGACACAAAGAACCCCCACCCACCATCACAGCACCCCCCTTGGGAGGAAGCCCATCAAGGAACTCTGACTGGCTCTACAGAGAGTTGTTTGAATTAACTTTCTGACCTCAGAGAAAAAAAGAGAGAAGAAGGAAGGGAGGGAGGGAGAGAGAGAGAGAGAGAAAGAAGGAAGGAAGGAAGGAAGGAAGCAAGGAAGGAAGGAAGGGGGAGGGAGGGAGAAACAGAATGGGGGGGAGAGTGGGAGGGAAGGAGGGAGAGTGGGAGGGAGGGAAGGAGGGAGAGAGGGAGAAAGAAAAGAAAGAGAGAGGGAGGGAGGAAGAGAGAAAGAAAGAGGGGTAAGGGAGAAAAAGAGAGATAAGAGGTGCAGATTGGAGATTCTCTGGGTTTGCATGCAAAATAAAAAAGGTTCTGTCATTAGAATTGGGGTGATCTGTAGACCTCCAGGGCAATCTGAGGAATATGGCAACAAGATGGTGGATGAAATTACCCAAATGGCAGTAAAGGGAGATATTGTGGTTGTGGGTGATTTCAACATGCCTATGTTGACTGAAATATCCCCAATGCCCTTATATGCAAAAGTAAGAATAAAGTAGAGGCCTTTAGAGGAGCAGCTCTGGCACAGCTGGTTAAGACACCGACTAGAGGGGAGAATATTATAGATTTATTATAGATTTTTATGAATGGGAATTGGGTTTCAGAGGTTAAGGTGGGAGAAAATTTAGGTTGCAGTGACCATCTATGTTTGTGGTTTGATGTAAACACTGATTGTGAGCGATCATTTACTGCAACCAAAGTGTTTGGATTTCAGAAAAACAAATTTTAAAAACTTCCAGTACTGGAGCATTCACAACTTCTGGAGGAAAGCTGTTCCACTGATTAATTGTTCTAACTGTCAGAAAATTTCTCCTTAATTCTAAGTTCCTTAATGGAGAGTAGAGAAAATCAAGGAGAGAATCAACCTGGAATTAAGGAGAAACCTCCTAACTGAGAATAATTAACCAATGGAATAATTTGTATTCAGAAATTGTGGATGTAACTTCACTGGAGGTTCTTAAAGAAAAGACTAAACAGCAACTTGTCTGAAATGGTATACTGCTTGAGTAGCAGGTTGGACTAGAAGACCTCCAAGGTCCCTCCCAGCTCTCTTTTCTGAGACTGACTGTAACTTCATGAGAGAGCTATTGGACTAAATAGTTAGCATCTGTTAACAAAATAACACTAAGAGTTGATAACATTTATATATGGTAAATTGAAACCTTGATATATAAAGGGAAGGAAATATGATGTTTAAGAACTTATGATGCCTAGTTCAGCTAGAGCTTCTTAGATCCAATTCAACTTTAAAGAATTTTAAATTCAAGGTGATGGTTATTACCTATAAAGCCCTGTACAATCTGAACATCTGACAGATATCTTATCTCCAGTCATTTCCAGTTTGGTCTAGTCGTTAAGGTACCAGGCTAGAAAACAGAAGGCTGTGAGTTCAAGTCCTGCCTTCTCTATGAAAGCCAGTTGGGTGCCCAATGGGCCAAATACTCTCTCTCTCAGCGCAGTTCAGCTCACAGGGTTGTTGTTCTAGGGACAATCAGAGGAGGGAGTATCAGGTATATTCCAGAGTGGGTGTGTTTTAGATGTCTTCTATGAAACATTGTCATCTTCTGGAATTGATGAATGACCTTCTCTGTTGCAGCCCCCATCCTCTGGAATAGCACCTACCCACAGATATAATAATAATAATAATAATAATAATAATAATAATAATAATAATAATAATAACAATAACAACAACAACAACAACAACAACAACAAAAGCAACAACAGCAACAACAACAACAACAACAACAATAACAACAACAGAGTTGGAAGGAACCTTGGAGGTCTTCTAGTCATGAATATTTCAGACAAATGGTTATCCAACATTTTCTTAAAAACTCCCAGTGTTGGAACATTCACAACTTCTGGAGACAAACTGTTCCATGGATTAATTGTTCTAACTGTCAGAAAATTTCTCCTTAGTTCTAAGTTGCTTCTCTCCTTGATTAGTTTCCACCCATTTCTTCTTATTCTACCCTCAGGTGCTTTGGAAAATAGTTTGATTCCTTTGTGGTAACCCCTGAGATGTTGGAACACTGCTATCATGTCACCTCAATCCTTCTTTTCCATAAACTAGACTTGCCCAGTTCCAGCTACTGTTCTTCATAAGTTTTAGCCTCTAGTCCCCTGATTATCTTTGTTGCTCTTCTCTGCATTCTTTTAGAGTCTCAACATCCTTTTTACATCATGGTGACCAAAACATATATATGGTGCCTTCTCTTCTAGGGTTCTGTAAAGCTCTTAAAACCTGATTTGGACCCCTGTTGTTGCTGTTAGGGTCTTTTCTTTGGTGGGAGTGAGAGGGATGGAACTGCTTGCTTGATTTCTACAAGTACCAGTAGTTCTCGACGTATGACTATGATTGAGCCCAATATCTCTGTTGCTAAGTGAGATAATTGTTAAATGAATTTTGCCTCATTTAACAACCTTGTTGCCAAAGTTGTTAAGTGAATCACTGCAGTTGTTTATTTAGTAAGATGGTTGTTAAGTGAATCTGGTTTCCCTATTGATTTTACTTTTTAGAAGGTCACATAAAGTTATCACGTGACCGCAGGGTGCTGCAACTCTCATGAATATTTATTTATTTTATTTATTTATTCAATTTTTATGCCGCCCTTCTCCTTAAACTCAGGGCGTCTTACAACATGAATATTTATTTACAACATGTTAGCAATAGCACTTTTTAACAGAGCTAGGCTATTGCCCCCACAATCCGGGTCCTCATTTTATCCACCTCGGAAGGATGGAAGGCTGAGTCAACCTTGAGCTGGTGATGAGATCTGAACTGCTGACCTTCAGATCTACAGTCAGCTTCAGTGGTTGGTTGCCAAGAGTCTGAATTTTGATCATATGACCATGGGGATGCCAAAACAGTCATAAGTGTGAAAAATCCTTATAAGTCTCATTGTTACTTCAAATAGACACTAAGTGAACTATTATAAATTCATTTCAAGTGGGGTTGTTTGTATGGTTTTAGGTTGTCATTTTTATTTTAGTTTTATATATCAAGAGAGTCTTGGGAGGCTATAATAAATAATAATAAATACATCAATACCAAGATACAGATGAATCGGATTTCTATAAAGCCTGGGGGGAAATATGGTATAAATGGCTGAAGAAGTAATTAAACATCATCAGAAAAGAAAAAAATGAGTATTATTTTGCTCGCTATTAACTCCACAGATGCAATGAAAAGAATTTATTTTGTAATCTACACAAAGCTATCAATCAAGACAGTGGTGAAGATCCACTTGAAACCCTGGAATTAGCTGAAATTGACTATTCATCATCATAAACATACAATACACATAAGGACGATACCCACACAACTAATAAAAATAAATAAAAAAATTTAAAAAAATTAAAAAAGAAACAACAACATGAAGAACCAGAAACAAGGGGTAGAATACATCCACTTGAGAAATCTTAACTCTAGGTCGCACACCTACGAAAGTCAACTGGATAGTTGACATAGATGTTCCCTTTCCTTTTAGAAACATAGAAGTCTGACAGCAGAAAAAGACCCCATGGTCCATCTAGTCTGCCCTTATACTATTTCCTGTACAGTATTTTATCTTACAATGGATATATGTTTATCCCAGGCATGTTTAAATTCAGTTACTGTGGATTTATCTACCACGTCTGCTGGAAGTTTGTTCCAAGGATCTACTACTCTTTCAGTGAAATAATATTTTCTCATGTTGCTTTTGATCTTACCCCCAACTAACTTCAGATTGTGTCCCCTTGTTCTTGTGTTCACTTTCCTATTAAAAACACTTCCCTCCTGGACCTTATTTAACCCTTTAATATATTTAAATGTTTCGATCATGTCCCTCCTTTTCCTTCTGTCCTCCAGACTATACAGATTGAGTCCATTAAGTCTTTCCTGATACGTTTTATACTTAAGACCTCCCACCATTCTTGTAGCCTGTCTTTGGACCCGTTCAATTTTGTCAATATCTTTTTGTAGGTGAGGTCTCCAGAACTGAACACAGTATTCCAAATGTGGTCTCACCAGCATTCTATATAGCGGGATCATAATCTCCCTCTTCCTGCTTGTTATACCTCTAGCTATGCAGCCAAGCATCCTACTTGCTTTCCCTACCGCCTGACTGCACTGTTCACCCATTTTGAGACTGTCAGAAATCACTACCCCTAAATCCTTTTCTTTTGAAGTATTTGCAAACACAGAACTGCCAATACAATACTCAGATTGAGGATTCCTTTTCCCCAAGTGCATTATTTTACATTTGGAAACATTAAACTGCAGTTGCTTTGACCATTTATCTAGTAAAGCTAAATCATTTACCATATTACATTTAAAAAAAAAAAAAACCCTAATAGATGCACAGACTCTTACACACACCTAAGCATATCTGGAATAAACAAGCTTTAAAATGCAAATGGTGACAACATAACAGGGAAACTATTTATGTGCTATCTAAAATGATCTTTCCCAACACTTATGCTATCTGTAAGTGTGAAATATTCATATATCCAACTATTTTCCCTTTCTTCTCTCTATATTTTTCCCTTTCCTTTCTTTCTTTTCTTCTTTTGTTATATATTGTACAACGTAGTGTTTTTTAAATATATTCAATAAATAATATATTTTTAAAAATAAATACATAGTGATTCCTTCACCCTCTTTCACCCTCTTTCAATTCAATCTTTTAGCATTGGTAGCCAGCTAACTTTCTAACTTTTGATTATCATTGATTCTTCAAAAATCATTTTTTTAAAATGATTTAAAATTCGAGTAGCAACTAAATGGCAGCAAAGAGATACTGAACATCCCGCTGCTCCCTTCAGGTTGTTTGAAAATTGGCTGCCTAGATCTCTCAGCTCCTTTCTTCCTTTTATGACTACTGTACTATTGCTTCAAAAACAATAAGCTGGGAAGGAGAACCCCCGTATAATAATTTAGAGCAGGGGTGTCAAACTCGATTTCATTGAGGGCTGCATCAGGGTTGTGTTTGACCTCTTGGGGGTTGGAGTGGCTGTGGTCAGGGTGGGTACGACCAGCTTGCCCTCACTCAGGCCAGGGGCACTTGTGGTGGCCTGAGAGAAAGTGGGCTCCCAAGTTCTGTTTTCACCGCAACAGCCTCCTGCAACCCCTCTATTTATTTATTTATTTATTTATTTATTCATTCATTCATTCATTCATTCATTCATTCATTCATTCGTCCAATACACAAATACATAGGAAGAAAAATAGACATGTAGTAATATATATAAAGGTAAAATGAACTTAGAGGAGAGGATATATGAAAGAAAGAAAATATATATGATAAGTGAGAGAACGGAAAGACAATTGGACAGGGGACGAAAGGCACACCAGTGCACTTATGTATGCCCCTTACTGTCTCTGCCAGTAAAAATGTAACTTTCCTTCTAAGCTCCATTTTCACTGCCAAAGGCACTTCAGGCCATTTCTTCACTGTTCCCAGGGAAGCCCTACAGGTCATATTTAAGCACCCTGTGAGCCAGATCCAGAGTAGGATACCATGGTCTTTCAAGACTGAAGAATTCCAATGAGCCAGATCATGCCCACAGGCCTTGAGTTAGACAATCCTGATTTAGTGTGTGGAAAACAGGCTTCAAAATCACTCCAAAATCAATGTTTGCTGCAATTCCTGGAAGCACAGGAAGATTCCCAAATTGCAATTACAGGGGGCGTTACCTGAACCGGCGGGTCCGCCTGGCCTGTGTCCGCAGGTTGCCAGTTCACTTTGAGCGAATTTTGTAACAGGTAGTGTACAACATGCCACCTGCAGAAGTCCAAAGAAGTGCATTTCTTAGCCTCTGAGCGCTGCCTTGGTATTCTGCAATGAATCTCTTCATGTGCCTTCAATCTGCTTAGCAATAGTTCCTTTTTCCTCTCCCCCAGCATGGGAACAAGTTGAGCAACTAGAGATGCCCATCTCGAATATTTCTTTCCCTTCTTCTCTCCTGGGATTTCCAGAAGAATTACATGATAGTTTAAAAGTCTTCTTCATTTGGGCAGGTCATTTCAATCTACGCTTAGTTTTTCCCTTGCAAAAAAAAATCATGGTCTGGAAGTTTCTTAGAGATCTGTCAATAGTGATGACCCTCATTGCATCAGGGACATGAATTTGTAAACCAGCCGTACTTTTGCCTGTAAATCAATAGAGGAAAGTGTGGAGGTGGGGAATCAGGCATGCATTCAGACTTTCCATTAGCGATGTATGATCACTCAGGTTTAGAGGGGGAAATGGTTTTCCACTTGAAACCCAAATAGAGACATGTTTTCCTGGGATCACTTTGTATATGCTCTTGGAAGGTCTGAAAACATCTTCTCCTGCTACTACCACCACCATCACCACATAGCTTTGTATTTCCTGTCTCTTGGTAGCTCTGAGAGTTGATAGGAATTAAAGGACTTAATTCTTGAGGAACTGCAATCCTTACAAATATTCCATAGTGTGTGGAGTCCAAATGGTTTGATCAAGTCTGCTGAAGTCCTGGAGATGATGGTGAACACAAAAAGAACATTGCAACTACCTTTGGATAAAGATTTCCAGCCTTTATTAAGTTTATCCCATGGGGTACACTTGCAAAAAGTTTATTTGGGATGAGGGGTGTCTATTGTACTCTGTACTTCAATGTAATATCTTCTTCCATTAATTCTTGTGTCTCATGCAATTAACCAAAGATTGATGTGATGTATAATGTAAACACAGAGATTATTATTTTCTACATGTCACTTATTCCTATCCTAAAAAGGTGTGCTTCAGCTTAAACTATGGCTGCTAATTTTTCTGAATAAACTAGATGATTGCAAATTGCAAAAAATATCAGTGTTTAATGGAATCTCTATAATTTGTACTTTCCAATACAACCGGTTCTGAAACAAGTTATTATTTTGCGGTGCAGGCGGAGTACCAGTTGGACACAAGGTATGGGTATAAATAGGGTCACTTTTATTAAACCAACTTGAATTAACTATTTAACCAAATAAGCCCACGTGACCTGCAGTGGTGCTTAAATCAAATGGGGGTGGAGTTAACTTTCCAACAAAACTCAACTGAGCAACTTCTAGGGCGAAAGCTCCTTGCCTGGGTGCAGGGTCATGGTAAAATTACACCTGCGCCCTGCCCCTTGCCACGCCCCCACGGCATGTGGGATGGCTCGCCACTGGTCTCTGATAATATCCATGCAGCGAGCCACAGGAGCAACCCCACTCACCGAACCCAGGCCGGTCGAGCCCTGTAATCCGAGAAGGAGATCCCCCTCACCTCAGTAGAGGTGCCCCTAAAGGAGATCACACAGTTGCTGTTTACGCCCATTTCCGCCCCCAATCGGCCACAGCAGGGGGTGAAATTATAATTTATTCCCCCTGCTCCCCCCCCTGCACATGAATGTGCAGGCACCTCTGCAGGTCCGCTATAAATTTGTCGTTCCCCTTATCTGTCAAATGTACCCCGTCCTGCCTATATAAGTCCACCTGGGAAGCTCTGACATCGGGGTGGTCTATCACTCCCCCCCCTGCCTGGAGTACCCACTTCTTAACTGCTCTGTTGACCCTCTTCCTGGCCCCATCAACCACCCTGGGGTTCCTAGCATGCCTCCAGCACCTTCGTGGCAAGATGTTGGACCACAAGACGCGGGTGTCCGGCCACCGCTTCCAAATTACCTGTAAGCCATCCCAAATGTGCCACAACAAGTCAACGCCCGTCATTGCTCCCAGGTCGTTGCCTCCCACATGTAAGACCAACCATCCCGGCACCCCATGCACTTTTCCGCTGTTGAACAGCAGGGGAAGCAAGTCAAACCACCGTAGGCCTCTACGGCCCAACCATTGAACAATCACATGCTGGTCCAGCTCCAAATGCATGCCTGGCGTTGTCACCTGGGCCCTCCTCTCGGCCCAGTATACCATGCTGTGGCCACAGATCAGGATTCTACGCGCACCCTGTATGTTATCTAAAAGGAAGGGAGGAAACAAAGCAGCGTCAGAATTGGCCGCACAGGTCGCACCCCGTCCCGCCCTACTCACCTAAGGGCGGATGTAGGTCCGGAAGGCCGCAGATCGCCAACGGCCCACCGCACCTATGTCCGGAGTGCTGAAACCCTCTTCAGCTGCAAAAGAAGCTGTACCAATCCTGAAAGAGTGAGTCCCGTAACGCTTGGGGTACAGGCCCATCCGGGCCAGGGCCTTAGTTGTCACTGCCCAAAACTGGTACCTGATGAGAGGTTCCCCAGAGGAATGACAGAAAAGCGGGCCAGGATCACAGCCCCTAAGGGCCCAATACGCTGAGATTGCTCCCACGGGGCACACCCTCTTGTGGCTAGTCCGGGAAAGCTTAACTGTCACGCCCCATCCCTTCTGATCCATTTTGGATCGGCGCAGCCGTAGAAAAACTGAGCCCTGCCTAAATCGAAGATCTCTCGCCATAAAGGCGCGGCCGGAGCTATCGAACCTGGATTCCGCCAAAACCTCGCTTATACGAAAAGCTCCAAAAAACAACATCACCGCGGCCGCGTGGTAAAGTGCAGCCTCGTATTGGGAGCGGCAGAGCCCGTCCCACAAGTCACCCAAACCCCGTAGGTGAACTAACTTAAGGGGGCGCCTGCTGTCACCCCGGGCCGGGCCCCTCTCCCTGATCCACCCCTCCAGTGTTTTCCTAACCCTAAAGTCCCCCGTGGTGTCTGAGAAACCCCTTGACTTGGCTATGAAAGCCAAGCCAGCCAGCTTGCCCCGAATAGTACGGGCTGACAACCCCCGGTGTTTACTAAGTGTACAAAACTCAAGTAGGTGCTCGACCGGGGCCGGCCAAAGCTGATCGTATCTCCTAAGTTGACGAAAAGCCCAAAATTCCCTACCTGCCCGCTGGTATGACCTCCTGGTGCTTGCGGCTATGGACATGTCCATTGCCCTGTTTACGTCGGCCCTCCAATCAGCTACAGGTGATGGGGGGCTGCCTCCGGGTGCTCCTCGGCCTATGGGGCAAGCAGCCGGAACCTAGCCAACTGCCCCCTTGATAATGCGTCGGCTATCCCGTTCCTAATCCCCGGGACATGGTGTGCGCGAAAGAGCATGTTATGGGCCAGGCACCTAACTACCATGTGACGAACCAACCCCATCACCCGCTCGTTCTTGGAGGAAAGCGTGTTGACCACATGTACAACAGCCATGTTGTCGCACCAGAAGTGTACCATCTTCCCGGTGAAGCTAGGGGACCAAAGCTCGATGGCCACGACAATGGGGAACAGTTCCAAAAACGTCAAATCCCTGCAAACTGCGGTACCCAGCCACTCCTGCGGCCAGTCCGCCCTAAACCATCTATCCTTCCAGACCACACCAAAACCAGCCGTCCCGGCTGCGTCCGACTTCACCTGGAAGTCGCCTTTCAACAGCATGTCTTGCCTCCAAAGGGAGACCCCGTTGTACGTGTCCAAAAATTGTTGCCACACCCCCAGGTCCTTCCTAACGCTAGCCGTCAAGCGAATCCTGTGGTGCGGCTTGCTCAGACCGACCGTCGCCTGGTAAAGCCTAAACATGAATGCCCTACCCGGCGCTATCACTCTACAAGCGAAATTCAAAAGTCCAGCTAGCTCCTGAACCTGCCTAAGAGTCACTCTTCTGGCGGCCCGAACAACCCTCACCGTGTTCCGCAGCCTCGCTAGCTTGTCCTCAGGTAGCCTACACGTCTGCGCTACCGAATCCACCTCAATGCCTAGAAATGTAAGCCTAGTGGTGGGCCCCTCAGTCTTTTCGTGTGCCAGAGGCACGCCGAGGTCCACGCATAAATCCTGAAACCCTGCCATCCCCTGCTGGCATTCGTCAGAGCCCGCCGGCCCTGCGAAAAGAAAGTCATCTAAATAATGGACAACTGACCGAATCCCGGTACTCTTCACGTGGGCCCACTCTAGGAAGGAACTAAACTTCTCGAACAATGAACATGAAACTGAACAGCCCATCGGCAGGGCCCTGTCAACAAAGAACCCCCCCTCAAACTGAAAACCTAAAAGGTCGAAATCCTCGGGGTGAATCGGTAAAAGTCGAAAGGCTGACTTAATATCACATTTGCCCATCAGGGCCCCCGGTCCGCACTCTCGTACCATTGAGACCGCCGTCTCAAAGGGCGTGTAGCACACTGAGCACAGGTCCTCGGGGATGTGATCATTTACCGAGTCACCCGGAGGAAAAGACAGGTGATGAATGAGCCTGAACTCCCCGGCTGTTCTCTTGGGCACCACTCCCAGGGGGGATACCTGCAAAGAAGGCAGGGGCGGCTCCGTAAAGGGGCCAAACACCCGGCCCTCCCGCACCTCCTTCATAATTTTTTCCCGTACCACATGCCCCATGCTGGCTACTGACCTCAGGTTGTCCGCAAGGCAAGCGATCCTAGGCCCCTCGTACGGAATCCTAAAGCCCTCAGAAAAACCTGCAACCAAAAACTCGGCACCTTTCCTAGGTTGATAGCCGGTAAGCCTGTCTCTCAACCTGTCCAACCTAACGGGGGTTGGTCCCCTTACCCTGAGTTCCTCCTGCCTGGGGCTTGGAAGGGCCCCCTGCCTCCTTATTGCCGCCTCCCCCCCTGCCCCTGTAGCAGGCTGATGTTGGGTGCCTGCCATTGCACAAAGCGCAGGCGTGGCGAAAGCAACAAACTGGCCTGGAACAGGCTCCCCTGGCGCCGTACTCGTAACAGTACGGCGGGATCCGAAAGGGCGAACTCGCCCCACTACGCTGTGCAGAGGCCTGGGTCCCCGAACCCACCCCGGGGCGGAGGAGGGTGGCTTCCTTTCCTTGGGTCAGCAGCAGGTGGCCGGTAGGCGTCCGCCCGCTAGCCGGGGTAGCTGCTTGCTGCGTGGCTTGAAGCCACAGGTCGTTGTGCCTCATGTCCCAAGGCCAGTGCCTATTGTGTGCGGCAAATCTCTGAAACGTTTCATCGTACTGCTTCCAAGCCTCACCCCCAAACTCCTGATACGCCATTAAGATCATATTCATATATAGGATAAGCTCGTGGGTCTTGTGCACATCATCCTCAACAACCACTGAATGATACGCCAGGAAGGCGTAGGCCCACGCTAATATCCCCTTATCCATTTTGGTGTCCTTTGCCTCATCAGACCCCTTCTTGCCGTCCTTGTCCTTATCCTTCTTGGATTTCTCGGGTAACAAAATGTTGAATATATCCACATAGGCCCTGCGCCAAATTTTCCGCTTAAGGGCCTGTGACATATGCATGCTCAGCGGAGTGTCAGGGAGGCCGGGTGCAAAGGGGTTGTCACTGTCGCCCTCGTAGGGGTCAGTGGACTCCATTGTTGTGGACTCCGAGCTATCCCTCGATGTGTCCCTTCTCTTTCTGCCCCGCTTTGTCACCCCACGATTGCGGCCCCTCCCCCACACCTGGGCTGCCGTGCGCGAATGCCATGTTCTGTGTGACTTATGTGTATTGTGTTTAACCGCCTGTAGCCTGCCTCGTGGCCCCCGTGGCCGGGACCACCGATGCTTAGGCACAGGGCACTCACCCCAATGTGAAGAGTCGTCATCAGCATCCTCCGAGCAGGAAGCAGACCTGCTTCCCCGCCTCCTCTTGCGCTTTTTCTTAGCGCGCCGATCGGATCTCACCCTCTGGGACCTTTCCGCCGAGTCCGAGGAGCTCCGGGTCCCCTCTGTGCTCGTGACACCCCTGGCGCCCTCGTGCCGGGGCCTACCCCTCTTCCTCGGCCCCTCATCCAGTTTATCGAGCAAGACAGAAAGAAGGTGTGAGGAGACAGACACAGAATCATCCCCTGCACCCTCCCTCCTAGTTGTCCTTGCCGCAGGGGACCCCTCATCCGACCCACTAATTACTGCTGGGCTGGGGTCCCCCTCCCCAGGATCAGAGGCCTCTGTCCTTCCACCACGTGGCCCCCGAGCTGGGGCCCTCCCCTGGCGGCGGCCTGCTGCCCTCGGGGTCAGCCCCTGACGCCTTGCCGCCCGCCCCCTGCTGCCTTCCTCACCCCTGGAGCTTCCCTCTCCCCCCGGCTTTCTGGTCTTTCCAGCCCCAGGGGCCTCCCCCCATGTCCTTTTGGGGGCCCTCTTCCGTCCCGTACGGCGGGGCTCGATGGGGGGGGGGGTGCCCTGATCGTCGGCCTGCCCCTCCGCTGCCCGCCGCCGGGATCCCGACCGTGCCCTGCTGCCCCGTGCCATTGCACCAGCCCAAGCTCAAAGCCAAACCCAATCTGCCCGACAAACAGCTGATTCTCCGCTCGCCGCCGGCCCGAGCAGACTCCGAGTGCCGGCAGCCTCTTCCGATGTCCACTTCGGCCTTCTAGCCTCGTGCCTCGCGCCGCGCTGCTGACTCCGGGGGGCTGCAGGGCTGTCTCACAATGCCGGGCGAGAGAAACTGCGCCACGAGGCAGCCCCATTTATAGGGCTGCCTCACCCTCGCCCGGCCAATGAGTGCACAGCACACTCCAACAACGTCACTGCAGCCCCCGGGGATGACGTGGGGCCGCAGGCTCCACCCACAAAATGGCGGCCTCCTTACCCCGACCGCACCGCAAATCCCAGCCGGCTGGTGAGTCGCCGGTGGCATTGTATTACACTCTTTGAGAAAAATCATGTTTGCTTATAATTCCTAGGGACCCTCAAAATTACCAGTCAACTACTATGGTGGGGTGGACATCTGCAGAAGCAAAAGTATTTTGGACTAGAATTATTATAATTTATTAGATTTGTATGCTGCCCCTCTATGTAGACTCAGGGAGGCTCACAACAATAATAAAACAATGTATAACAAATCTAATAATTAAAAGTCACTAAAAAACCCTTATTAAAAAGCAAAGCATACACACAAACATACCATGGATAAACTGTATACAGACCTGGATTGAGAGAATGATAAAACAGAAGTTAGAAGTAAAACCTGAGGCCATTTTGTTGGGCAATTTGCCAAATAATTTGAGTGAAGAAGATACATATTTGATTGTACCTGTAGTAAAAGCAGCAAGGATTACATTTGCACAAAAATGGAAAGTATCTAAGATCCCAACGGAAGAAGATGTACTTATAAAATTTTTGGACTATGCCGAAATGAATAGAATGACAAGGAAACTTAAAGATACAGAAAAATCTGAATATTATAATGTTTGGATTAAACTTTATAATTGGATAGTGAATTATTACAATTATAATTAGAAATTGTAGTAAAATGAGCACAAATTTTAAAAATAAAAGTGATAAAGAAATATTTTTTAATCCAGGATGTAAGAGAAGGGTGATATTAGCGTAAAAGTATATACCAACAATTAAAGGATAATGGTGACAAATACTTTAAAAGACAAAAAACCTTTTCCTAAGAGACGGGAAACTATAAGAATATAACAAGTTAGTAATATATTGTCAGTCCATTTATTATAAAATTTCAGTAGAACTAAAATCACTATTAAGAACATAAGAAGAGCCATGCTGAATCAGGCCAAAGCCCACCAAGCCCAGCATTGTGTGTCACACAATGGCCCACAAATTGTCCATGGGGATCTTGAGCAGAAAGAGAAGGCAAAACCCTCCCTTTCCCTTGACCCCCAACAAATGGTACCCAAGGGAATCTTGCCTGCCGCAGCCAACATAGAAATAGCACTTGGACATTCAATAATGACAATACACTTGACATCCATGAATCTGTCTAATCCTGCCTTCTCTTTGTCTTGTCTCACCTCCAGGTGGGTGGGTGAGAGGGGAAGGGAAGGGTCTCCAACAATCACAGGGGAAGGGAGGCGGGGCAGGACCAAAAAGGAAGCTGAACAGCCCCCTGGCTAGGCTGTGTGTATCTCTCTCTCTCTGTGTATGTGTGTTTGTGTGGGCATGTGCGTCCTTGGCACCGAGTGCAGCCAATGGGGAAGAGGTGCGGACACCCTTCCCAAGTTTTTTGTCATTGCAAGTTGAATGGGGGGGGTCTCCCTCCTTTTGGGGTTCTCTCTCCTTTGCAAGGGCTGTTTCTCGTGACCATCCCCTCACAGCCCAAACAACTTGGCAGCAATTTTCTTCTCTCCCCCTTCCCCTTTTTTGGCCCCCATCAAGTGATGGTAGCGGTGGCTGCACCTTTAAGAGAAGGGAGGGGTCAATGCTTCTTTCGCCCAGAGAGTTCACAGCAGCATATGTGGCTTTGCATCTATTGTTACAGGCAGGGCAGGCTAGACCAGTGATTTTCAACCTTTTTTGAGCCGTGGCACATTTTTTACATTTACAAAATCCTGGCGCGCACCACCAACCAAAATGACACAAAATGACACTCTAAGATACTTTTTTTCCATCCTGTGTCTGTGTTTGTGTGCTTGTGTGTTTATATACACACTCTTGAACAATTTCCAAAAACAGGTAAGGGCTGGGGGTTTTTTCTCTCTTATTCTTTCCAAAAACAGGTGAGGGCTGGGGTTTCTTTCTCTTTTATTCTTTGGGTGTGTTTTATTATATGTAGTGATGGGTGAACCCAACGAAGTTCGGGTTTGGTGGATTCGGGCGAACTTTTTTAAAAATTCGGGTGATGTCACAGAACCCTGAACCTGAACCGAACTCTGAACTTTTTAAAAAATAGAGCCGCAGAAGACAACACAGCCCTGTGCTTGCCCACACAAATTAAATTTGCAGGAGGGTGAACGGGGACGCAGAGTAGCAGGAGGAGGCAACAGCAGCCACCCACCAGATTTTACTCAGCAATCTGATATGCCGCAGGCATCACCTTTTTAACAGAAATCCTGTGTGATGGAAGGCCATGCGCTCTGTGGCGCCACCGGTCTCTGGCCGCTGTGACCAATAGTAACAGCTTGAGGCTTCAGCTTACACAGAAAAAGGAAAGGCAGAGAAAGAAGGTGGTCCTGTGGTTGACCCAAAATTACATTTGCAAGAGGGTGAACAGGGAGATGCAGAGTAGTAGGAGGACACAACAGCAGCCACCCACCAGATTTTGCACAGCAATCCTGTATGATTGGAGAGCATGCGCTCTGTGGTGCACTGGGTCACTGGCCACTGTGGGCAGTAGTAACAGCAGACTGAACACTGAGGGTTTTCGGCCCACTAGTAGTGATCTGGCCTCGTCATCACCCTTGGCATCTTCATAGTTTATATTTTATTAGAGTTGTATACCGCCCTTCCACGAAGACTCCGAAGGCTTTACATTACACAGGAAAAGGAAAGGCAGAGAAAGAAGGTGGTCCTGCGGTTGACCCAAAATTACATTTGCAAGAGGGTGAACAGTGGGACGCAGAGTAGCAGGAGGACGCAACAGCAGCCACCCACCAGATTTTGCACAGCAATCCTGTGTGATTGGAGGGCGTGCACTCTGTGGCATGCTGGGTCACTGGCCACTGTGGGCAGTAGTAACAGCAGACTGAACACTGAGGGTTTTTGGTCCACTAGTAGTGATCTGGCATCTCGTCATCACCCATGGCATCTTTTTATTTGTTTGTTTGTTTGTTTGTTTGTTTGTTTGTTTGTTTGTTTGTTTGTTTGTTTGTTTGTTTGTTTGTTTGTTTGTTTGTTTGTTTGTTTGTTTATTTATTTATTTATTTATTTATTTATTTATTTATTTATTTATTTATTTATTTATTTATTTATTTATTTATTTATTTATTTATTTATTTATTTATTTATTTATTTATTTATTTATTTATTTATTTATTTATTTATTTATTGTTAGAGTTGAAAGGGACCATGAAGTCCATCGAGTTCAACCACCTGCCCAAGCAGGAACCCTATAGTACACCAGTCAAGTGGCAGTTCAATCTTCTCTTAAAAATGTCCAGAGTGTTGGAGTTCACAACATCCGCTGGTAGGTTTTTCCATTGGTTGATCGCTCTGACCGTCAGGAAGTTCCTCCTTATCTCCATGTTGAATCTCTCCATGGTCAGCTTCCAGCCATTGTTCCTCATCCGCCCCTCTGGTGCCCTGAAGAATAAAGTGATCTTCATAGTTTACACTTTATTAGAGTTGTATGCCGCCCCTCCATGAAGACTCCGAAGGCTTTACATTACACAGGAAAACCAGGGGGGAGTTGGGGAGCCCTTGCAGAGTAGTGCCAAGGACTTTAACACATTTTTCACTGATAAAGTCGCTCGGATCCGGGCGGACCTCGACTCCGATTGGAGAAAAGAGTCGACTGACAACGAGTCAGTCGAGGTGACTGGGGCCCGTACTTGTCCACCTGTCTGGGAAGAGTTTGATCTGGTGACACCTGATGAAGTTGCCAAGGCAATTGGAGCTGTGAGTTCCTCCACATGTTTACTGGATCCGTGTCCCTCCTGACTGGTTTTGGACCGGGACTCACTGCTCACAGTCACTCATACCCTCATCACCTTGATGTTCGACTACTGTAACACTCTCTACATGGGGCTACCTTTGAAGAGTGTTTGGAAACCCATGCCCATGTTTCACCAACACTCAGCAGTCTCCTCCTGTGGGTAGGGTGGGTGATTAATAGAATTTAAATACTAAAAAAAACCACCAACTTCCAAAGTTGCTTTGGGAGGAGAGGAATCGGGCAGCATCCCCCCCCCTTCCCTTGGAGCAACTCTTCAAAAACTTCACACCAGTGCAAGAACTTAATTGCATCGCACTCACGAATTTTTCTTTACTTTGTAAGGGCCAGAAGAAGCTCTGAGGCTCCAGTCGCCCAAGGAGGCAGGGGGGGGATATTTCCAGATTTTTCTGCTCCCAAAGCAACCTCAAAAGTTGGGGTTTTTTTTAGTATTCAAGTTCTATTAATTAGTACAGTGATGAATTACAAATATATTTTAGCACTGCAAACATTTTAGTCCAATTATCCATTGCCATTTGCCATGTCAGAATTCTAAAGTCAAATCCATATTTGGAGGTAATTAAGTGCTCTCTCCCTGGGCTGATGCATGTGGAGGATACAATTTGCCTTCTCTTGCCCCATCAGCCCCTATCCCACTCCCGTTTCTCTCCCTCTCTCTTTTTATCCCCCCCTTCTTTTATAGCTCTTAAACTTCCCGGTCACACCAGATAATATAAGAAATTGATATTAAACAAACCACCACCACCACCACTTCCACCCCTCTCAAGTCTCAACCCCCGAATTTATGCATTCTTCCCAAGGTGGGGCAAATGGGAGGCTGCCATTTACACAGACCTTGCAATGTCAGAGACATGCATTGAAGTTGGGGCATCAGCAGATTGAAACATTTGCACAGCCCTGGTGTCTCCCTTCTTCTCCTTCCTTTTGCCTTTTCTTTCTGCCTTTTTGCCCAAGAGCTGCTGGGAGCCTTTCCCTTGTGAATTTCCTCCATTGCAGTGGTTTTTGCTTAACACAGAAATTCATGGCCGGCGGCTTAAATCGCCGGCCAAAATTGCAGTGGAGCAGGGGGATGCTGCTTCAAGCTCTGTGGAGCTCCGAACTTCCGGTTTCTGGCAAAACCGGGAGTTTGGCTTTTGGCAGCGTGCCAGGATGGCGGGCTGCATGCTGGACTTAGGGGGAGGTCCTGGATTGCCCTATTTAAGGGCGGTCCGAGCAGGACCTCCTCCTTGCCTCTGTCGATCCCGAAGCAAACAGACGTCGGTCTGTTCGCTGAAGACCTGGAACACGTGGCGAGGCCTATCGAGGCCTAGCACAGGTTTGTGGTTGAGTCAGAGGCCTAGATCAGGGGTGGTAGGCCTTACAAGCCTACTGCCTCTTGGTGGATGTTAGGTGGGGGGTGGCATGTAACCCCCACCCTGGGCCCCCCTCTCGCCCAGCCCCCCTTCCCCCTTTTTGGTTAGGGATTGGAGGGGTGACACAGATGTTTATGTGCAGAGAGGGGGTTAGCTGAGCAGGGATGGCCAGGAGGCTTAACGGCATTTTGGCCGGGGTGTGTGTGAAAGGGGAATATGCATTACTGGTTTGTGGCTGAGTCAGAGGCCTTGGGCCTCTGAATTTGGGGAGGCCCAAATCAGGGGTGGTAGGCCTACTGCCTCTTGGTCGGTGTAAAGGGGGGGTGGCATGCCACCACCCCCACCCCGCACCCCCACCACCCCCTTCCCCCCGCCCCACCCCCTTTTGATTTCTGTGTAGAAAGGGGATTTAGGTGGGCAGGGGTGGCCGGGAGGCTTAATGGCCTTTTGGCCTGGGGGGGGGGTGTTTAAAGGGAAATATGACTTAATGGTTTGTGGCTGAGTCAGAGGCCTGGGACCTCTGAGTTGGGAGAGGCTTAGATCAGGGTTGGTAGGCCTTACAGGCCTGCTGTCTCTCGGTGGGTGTTAGGTGGGGGTGGTGTGCAACATCCCCCTGTGCCCCCCCACTCCCCCTGCACCCCTTCCTCCCTTTGGTAGGGGTCTGGGGGGTGTCACAGAGGTTTGTTGTTCAGAAAGGGGGTTAGCTGGGCAGGGGTGGCTATGAGACTTAATGGCCTTTTGGCTGGGGGGTTTAAGGGGGATATGCTACTCTTTCCCCCCCCCCATTCTTTGGTCCACTTCCCCATGCTTTTCTGAAGGTGGGCCAAAGGAGGGTGCTCTCACATGGGGTGGTAGCCTGCGGGGTGTGGGGGTCCTACCCTTCCCATAAAGAGTGCCCCCCCTTTTTTTCTTCCTGATGAACTTCGTGGTGCAGGGGTGGGGGTGCAGTAGTGCAAGATTATTTTGTGGATCACCAGCCGCCAGTGTGACGGGTCGTATCTCATTGGCTCAAGGTTAGCTCGCCTTCCTAGGTCGGTGAATGGAAGACCTAGATTGGGGGCACGATGCTGACTCTCTAGCCAGGTTCCCTCAGACCCCCTGGCACCCACCCAGAGGCAGGTAGATCATCAGATTAGGTTAGACCTGGTCTGGTGAGGTCAATTGTAGTTACATTTTGGGGGGCCTTTCTGACTATTGTCAGAAACGCCCCCCCCCCCAAGAGGTAGGCTCCTGCACTGGCTTCCCCTGGGCGCCCTTTATACAGGGCCAGGGGGCAAGGGAGACCGCATCCACTACATGTGGGGAAGTTTGTCTAGGGCACCTTTCCCAGGGGCCGCACTGAGCCCGTGGTTTCCGCTCCGTCCTTTCTCCTTTTTTAGTTCCCCAGGACCAGATGGATCCACACTGGGCGGCAACATTGGATGAGCCCCAGACCGGGGACCTACGGAGCTTCATCTGGAAGGGAGCAACCCGGCAACTCCGGCCTCGGGGCTTGACAGGACGGCAGGGGTGAGTCTTCTGAAAACACACCCACACCAGTTTACGGGGGGTTAGCCCACTAACCCCCTCGTCGGTACCAAGGGGGCTGGGTTTGCCCATTAAGGGAACAGGTACCCAGCGGTTGTGCCCAAGTTTGGGGGCACCCCCCCCAGCCTTGTCCACCACCGTGGATTCACTGGTGAACATGTAACCTGCTGGGGGGGTACCAGCCGCTGCCCATTGGTACTCACTACGTTAGGGCTCTTGGGGTTTCCAGTCCCCTCACCCAGGGTATCTGGGAATAAGGACATGGGTGGGCTAGGCCCACACTGTCAGGGGTACACCAGCCGCTCCGGGCTACCTCCCATGACAACCGGTATGGCCGATGTTAGGGCTGCTTTGACTAGGTGGCCATTCTGGCCGATCCGCTGGCTGCTAGCGGCACTATTTGCGATTTGATATGGTAGCCTAGGATAAATCTCTGCTTTACAGGCAGGTTGCCTGTTCAAGTTCCAGTGAAGGTATGGCCAGCTGATGAGGCAGGCAGGCCAAAATAGATCTATCCTAGTCTCCCTTAGTTTTTGGGGCATCCTATTTACCCCTGGGGTATTTTTGCATCCCTTTGTCCGGGACCAAATTGTCAGGGGGAGTATATTGACCTCCCTGCCCTATCCCACAGGGAGATCCCCAAATAAGGGAGGGACAGGGGGGCTCACAGATACAGCCTAAAATAGTGAGGTGATGCAATGTTTTAGTTTCTGGCTTTATGCCTTTTGTGGATGCGTCCTTGGGCCCAGGAGGAACTGGGCAGGGTGGCGGCCCTGCTCAATTTACACCAAATGGGTTGCCATGACACATTTCATTGAAAGGTGGGCCTGGTAGGAAAGCGATGGGTCCTTTGCAGCATGGGTGGCTTGATAACTCCCGCCAGGGGACCGGAGGTGCCTGAGTCTGTGGTTTCAAATCATCCAGGAGTCAGTTCCCGGCGGGGGACCAATAGCCGTCACCTGATGCTGGAGGGAGCATTTTAACCCCCGCAGGTGCGGGGCAGGGTGGTCGACCCACCCAGTTTTGTTTTGGATTTGTGCTGAAGGTTTTAGGAACACTCTTTAATCCCGCCACGGTGGCATGTGCAGCAGCCTTCAGGCTCGCATGCCTCCCCCACCCAGCTAGGAATAGAAATAACCATGTAGAAGCATATAGATGCAGCTCCGGCGAAAGGGCCCCAGTTCGGTCTGGTTGACTGGCTGGCCAGCCTCCTCCAGGGATATCGGCCGCGTGATATGTGCAGGCTTCACCTTTTAGGTTTTTTGGGGGGGTGTTCAGATTCCCATGTTAGGGCCCCAGTGGGTCCTTCTTTTCACAGAACCTTATTGGTTCTTGAAAGGGAGGACGTTTCAGATTAGAACAAAAAGGAAGTTGATGAGGGCAGGGTCCTTGGCCCCTTCCCTTCCCCCTCCTTTCCCAAGTAGGAGCATCCCCTAAGCGTAGTACCTTAAAAGACCAAGGCATACACCTTGATTCACCATCTGTCTGGCCCGGGGTGCGTTGTTAACTATTTTATCCCCTAGGCCTCATCTGTATGGTAGTGTATGCTGACACGGCCGTAGCCATGGTAAGGGCTACAAGTCAGTTTTCCAATGCCAGGACTTTACCACAGCATTTGACAGTTAGGTCTCCTTGGGATTCCCTTAGCTCTCATGCAGCCGTAGGGACCATCCTCTGGGCCTTTCCTGGGGATGGAGTAGGGCACCACCAGGCAGTCTTACAGTCTGCCTGCTGCAGATTGGACAGGACATGACGTAAATTGGGAAGGGGGTCCCGCCTTGTGAAGGTGCCTTTAGGCATCTTTGGGGGTTTGCAGCCCATGGCCTGCTGACTGGGCAGCGGCCAGTATTTGCGGGATCCCACTTTCTGGGCATTTCCCCCCACTTTTAGCTACAGCCTAGCACTTTGGGTGACCATTTGGCTGCCCGGACTGTCCGCCTTGGCGTGACACATGGCTGGCCATGAGGTTATTCCTTAGCACCAAAAACGAATGTGTAAGTAAATGGGTCATTTTTCTTGAGCAGAGCCCGTTGACCAGGTGCTTTGCTCAACAGGGTATCCTTTATGGCCGTATATCGCCAAGGCTCGTGGCGTTACCGATACCCTCAATGACCTCATGTAGAAGGATTTTGTAAGGTGGTTCCGGGATCTGCCCCGCCCTGTGGCTGGCACCCAACTACCTTTCCACATCCCACAGCTGTCCGCCCTATGCGAGCACGGGTCAGGTGGTGCTCTTCATGCAGGAAGCCTGCCTGTTCCGCACGACAGCCATGACGTTGGGTTTGGGAGCGTGGTTGTGACCGCATCATTTAGGGACAGCTGCTTGTGCGAGTAGCAATGGTGTGATATGCCAAATAGCTGACAGAGGTCTCACCCTTCCTGCGCTGATCCAATGGGGACCAGCAGGGCCAGGGAGCATAGTTGCCTTGCGCCAACAGGAGAGGAAGGCTCATAGGTTTCAGCACCGGGCCTCCCGCGCCCGCAGGTAGCCCAGGGAACTTTTGTCTAATGGTGCCCCCCTTTAACCGGATATCAGTTTTGTTTGTCACATCTAGAGCCTTAGTTCGTAGGCCCTGACCTGTCCAGGTTTGGCACGCATTCCTTCGGACGTGTGTCGCTGCCACGGTGTGACATTGGTTTTCACGGATGACGGGATCCGGTTAATGGGCTGGGGGCCATCCACCTTCGGTTCTTATGTGAGGGCTCCTTCATTATGGCCCACCTTATCGGCTGTGTTTAACTTCTGTTTTGTCTTCCAGCCGGTTCTGCTTCCCGGCCTGCCATGTGGCTGTGGCCAATGTCGTTTTCAGGCCGGAAGGTATGTTGCATGGTCGTTTGCTGGATCGCAGCTCTCCCGGGGCCTATGGACTGATTCAGCCTGGTCGGCCATTGGGGTCTTGTTGAGAGAGGCCCTCCCTCTGGTTGTTTTTTGGCCAGTGCCGTTCCAAGAGAGCCCCCAAGTTGCTGGTTTCCACCTTGGAGGCAGTGACCTTGGAGTTTTGCAGGGCGTGGCAGGTGTCAGCCCACGATGACTTCTTGGCCATCGTTTCTGCTGTGGACACACGTGTGCGTGGTCTGAGATTCCGCCAGACCGTCTGCTGGAATGCTTATCACCTATAGCTGTCAACAAGGCCAGGTTACGGTAACCAGGATGTTGGCAAGGTGTTAAGTGGGTTTGGGGGGGTTAAGTAGTTTACATCCCCTGACAATGAGTTATGCCCCGGTTCTACCGAGCCGACGGCATTCCCTTTTAGACGAAGGGAATGCCATTTTTCTGTCGGACCTGCAGAGGTTCCTCCAGGACTTAGATAGGAGTTTTGGAGGAGTCGGGGGGCCAAGATTGAGATCTGAACCCCCTCCATGGCAGGTTAGGAGCAGAAATGGGCAGTAGGAGCAACCGCACATGCTCCTTTGGGCATTTTTTTAAAAGGTGATGGACCGCCTCTCTCCAGGAACTAGAGGTTAGAACAATGTCGGGGATTGGAGAGAGGATGCCCATGGGACTCACCGGATCCAATTTCCATTGGGGATTGGAGGGTGAGCTCCTCCCATATGCCAAGAGGCGTGGTTTGGATCCAGGTGAAGGTGGCTACCTTGACCTGATTCAGCAAGGTGTTTTTGCCCAATGTTGCCCAGGAATATTTTGGCAGGAATTTCCGCCCCATTAGTTTTTGGCCTCTGCAGGTCCTTTACTTATAGTTGAATTTGAATATTTAAATTTACATATTTAAATTTATGTTATTTACATTTATGTTAATTTAATAAAGTGACCCTATTTTTAACCCATACGCTGTTTCAGCGTCTTTACTCCGCTTCCGGGGCAATGTTTTTAGTGCAAACTACCGGTAAAACAAGAACAATAAATGATAGGAAGGTGGGGTGGGGGTGGATTGTGCACCCCATGGAGTAGCGCTGCCAGTCAGATCTGATAAGGAGAAGAGGAATCAGGTGTGTATCTTTGACAGCCATGCACACACAAACACACACAAACACATGAGAGAGAAGACCATGTGATCAGAGCTTGGGTAGGCTGCTTTTTCTGCTGGCCCCAGGAAGTGTCAGTATCCCCAGTGTGTGCATACAAATGCAGCCTCCCTGGGTGATTGCAGCCTTGGAGCAACTCTGCAAAAACTGCACGCCAGTGCAAGAACTTAATTGCCTCCTACATACAAAATTTTCTTTACCTTGTAAGGGCCAGAAGTGACTCCAAAGCTCTAGTTGCCCAAGAAGGGGGTGGGGGGACACTGCCTGATTTCTCTCCTCACAAAGCAACCTCAGAAGTTGAATGATCTGATTCCTTCTGGGAAATATATCACTTTTCCACAGCCTAAATCTTCCAGCATTCTATTTTTCCCCTCTCAAACACCTCCATCAGAGTTTCAAAATGTTTCCCCACTGTTGAAAATGGGGAGTGAATAACTGATGTCAAGTTGGCAAAGCCCACTCAGTCACATGACCACCCAGTCACATGACAATTAAGCCACTCCAGCCCAGTCACAAGTCACACCCACAAAATAAGTCGCGCCCACAATGTGGTACTAAATTTTTTTTGCTGCCCTGCACTGCATACACGGCATTGTAAAATCTCCACAAAAAGCCTGGATAGCAGATAATCAGATGACTCAGTGTACCAGTGTGCCTTCTGTCCCCTGTCTAATAGTCTCTCCTTATCTGATTTATTTTTTCTTCCTTTCAAATTTGTTCACCTATATTTTGATATCTTTTTTCTACTCGTTTCTTTAGTTATATTACTAAATATCTATTCTCTTCAATTTTTATTATGTATTGGACTAAATAAATAAATCAAATAACATAAAATAAATTTAAATAGTTGAGCTCGTTTCAAAGTAGCTCTGGCTCTCTCTCCCCCTCTCTCTCTCTTCTTCCCCCCCTCTTTCTCTCTCTCCCTTTCTTTTTTTCTTTTTCTCTCTTTCTCTTCCTTCCTCCCCCTATCTTTCTTCCTTTCTCTCTCCCTCCTTCCCTCTCTCTCCCTCTCTTTTCCATCCTCCCCCCTTTTATAGAAACATTGAATCATAGAAGACTGACGGCAGAAAAAGACTTCATGGTCCATCTAGTCTGCACTTATACTATTTCCTGTATTTTACCTTAGGATGAATATGTTTATCTCAGGATGGATATATGTTTATCCCATATATGTTTAAATTCAGTTACTGTGGATTTACCAACCACTGGAGGTTTGTTCCAAGCATCTACTACTTTTTCAGTAAAATAATATTTTCTCATATTGCTTTTAATCTTTCAGTAAAATAATATTTTCTCAATATTTCCTCACATTGCTTTTGATCTTTCCCCCAACTAACTACAGATTGTGTCCCCTTGTTCTTGTGTTCACTTTCCTATTAAAAACACTTCTCTCCTGAACCTTATTTAACCTTTTCCTTCCGTCCTCCCGACTACACAGATTGAGTACATTAAGTCCTTCCTGATACGTTTTCTGCTTAAGATCTTCCATCATTCTTGTAGACCGCCTATGGACCTGTTCAATTTTGTCAATACCTTTTTGTAGGTGTGGTCTCCAGAACTGAACACAGTACAGTATTCCAAATGTGGGCTCTATATAAGGGGATCACAATCTCCCTCTTCCTGCTTGTTATACCTCTAGCTATGCAGCCAAGCATCCTACTTGCTTTTCCTACTGCCCAACGACACTACTCACCCATTTTGAGACTGTCAGAAATCCCTACCCCTAAATCCTTCTCTTCTGAAGTTTTTGCTAACACAGAACTGCCAATACAATACTCAGATTGAGGATTCCTTTTCCCCAAGTGCATTATTTTACATTTGGAAACATTAAACTGCAGTTTCCATTGCTTTGACCATTTATCTAGTAAAGCTAAATAATTTGCTATATTACAGAAGCCTCCAGAAATATCAACCCTATTGCACACTTTAGAGTCATCGGCAAATAGGCAAACCTTCCCTACCAAACCTTCCCCTATGTCACTCACAAACATATTAAAAAGAATAGGACCCAGAACAGACCCTTATGGCACACCGCTTGTAACCTGTCTCTGCTCAGAATACTCGCCATTAGCAATAACTCTCTGATGTCTATGCTTCAACCAACTGCAAATCCAGGGATTAAGTCCAATCTTCACTAATTTATCTATCAGCTCTTTTTGTGGAACCATATCAAAGGCTTTGCTGAAGTTCAGATAGGCAATATCCATGGCACCACCTTGATCCAACACCTTTGTGACATAGTCAAATAAATTAATGAGATTAGTCTGACATGATTTGCCTTCAGTAAAGCCATGCTGATTTGGGTCCAATAAGTTATTGTTTTTTAGGTGCTGATTTATCCTCTTTTTGAGTAGTCTCCATAGCTGATGTCAAGCTAACTGGCCTGTAGTTACCAGCTTCTTCTCTACTGCCCTTCTTGTGGATAGGCTCAACACTGGCCATTCTCCAATCCTCAGGAACATCACCTGTTATTAGGGATTGGTAAAATAAATCAATTAGAAGGGTAGCAATGAGAAATCTGAATTCTTTAAGAATTCTGGGGTGGATGCCATCTGGACCCATTGTCTTATTTATCTTTAATCGTTCACATTCTTCTAAGACATCAGCTTCTAAGATCACTGGAGCTGAATCCGTACAGCTGGAAGCAATGCTATATCCATCTATAGTATTATATTGTAAGGTGTCATTTGAGAAAAATGAACAGAAGTAGCTATTGAAATGGTCAGCGACCTCCTTATTACCATCAATACATGTATTATTCCTGGTACTAAGCTTCTTGATGCTGCAGTTTTTCTTCTTCCTATCACTAATATATCTGAGGAAGGTTTTATCCCCCTTCTTTACAGATTTGGCGATTTCTTCCTCTTTTGAGGCTTTAGCAGCATATATTATCTGTTTCGCCTCCTTCTGTCTCATTTTATATACCTCTCTATCAGCTATACTTCCAGATTCTTTATACCTCCTATAAGCAGCCTTTTTTTCATTAACTAAAGCCTTTACATCATTGCTAAAGCATAGCGGTTTCTTCTTCCTTTTACCTTTAGTCATTTGCCTTACATACAGTCCAGTGGCTTGTAAAATGGCCTTTTTTAATACAGTCCACTGGGTGCTTGCTTCTGCCATTTTATCCCTCCCATTTAATTCATTATTTAAATATTCCCCCATTGCATTAAAATTTGTTTTTCTGAAATCCAACACTTTGGTTGCAGTAAAGGATCGCTCACAATCAGTGTTTACATCAAACCACAAACATAGATGGTCACTGCAACCTAAATTTTCTCCCACCTTAACTCTGAAACCCAATTCCCATTTGTAAAAACTAAATCTAGAATATTCTCCCCTCTAGTTGGTGTCTTAACCAGCTGTGCCAGAGCTGCTCCTCTAAAGGCCTCTACTTTATTCTTACTTTTGCATATAAGGGCATTGGGGATATTCCAGTCAACATAGGCATGTTGAAATCACCCATAACCACAAAAATCTCCCTTTACTGCCATTTCGGTAATTTCATCCGTCATCTTGTTGCCATATTCCTCAGATTGCCCTGGAGGTCTACAGATCACCCCAATTCTAATGACAGAACGTTTTTTTATTTTGCATGCAAACCCAGAGAATCTCCAATCTACGCCTCTTATCTCTCTTTATCTCCCTTACCCCTCTTTCTTTCTCTCTTCCTCCTTCCCTCTCTCTATCTCTTTCTTTGTCCCTCTCTCCCTCCTTCCCTCCCACTCTCCCTCCCTTTCTGTTTCTCTCTCCCTCACTCTCCCTTCCTTCCTTCCTTTTTTCTTTCTTTCTTTCTCTCTCTCTCCCTCTCTTCCTACTTCTCTCTTTTTTTCTCGGAGTTTAGAAAGTACATTCAAACAACTCTCCGTAGAGCCAGTCAGAGTTCCTTGATGGGCTACCTCCCAGGGGGGTGCTGTGATGGCGGGCGGGGGCTCTTTGTGTCTCATCCTTCTGGGCTGCATAGGGGCTGTGGCTCCAGAGTCTACGGAGCTCCTACTGAGGAGCAAGATCGGCTACAAAAGGAGCGTATTCTGGCACCTCCCCACTGAAGACTCTGCAAGTAGGGCTGGTGGGCATTGCAGCAGGGAAGCTGGTTTTGAGAGGGGCAGGTTGGGTACCATTGGTGGGGGGAAATGGAACCTAGCTCCACTCCAGGGGCAGGAGAGATGAAATGTGGTGGAGGCCGCGAAGTTCGAGAATCTTGAAGAGATCAGGAGGGAAGAGAATATTTTCATAGCCACGAGAGAGAGAGAAAGAGAGAGAGACAGAGACAGAGGGAGGGGGAGGGGGAGAGAGAGAGTAAATCCCCCTTTTTATTTGCCTGGAGGTCACGGGCCCTTTTTTTTGTCCTTCTCTCACACCTTAATTGGTTCCCACTCATCCACAGACCCGATACTCAGACCCTGGCAGTCCTCCTGCCTGGCAGCTCAGGCATCACTGTGCAGTGTTGGAAAACACTTCATGGCAGTTCCTTGTTGTGTGCATGGCTGTGCGGCTGCGTAGCTTAGAGGAAACAGGGGCCACAGGGCAGTTGAAGGCTTGGCCCCAGCCCCCCTCCCTCTCTCCCAAGATCCAAGCAACACTCAGTGGCAAAAGAGAGGCCTGGAAAACCCTCAGAGCTGAGTCAATGGGCCTTTCAATCAATAGAGATATTCCCTCCTAAGGATCTTAGAGGAAACAGGAGCCACAGGGCAGTTGAGTTCTTGGCCCCAGCACACACACCCCTCTCCCAAGAGCCAAGCCATACTTAGCTGCAAAAGAGAGGCCTGGAAAACCCTCAGAGCTCAGTCGCTGGGCCTTTCAATCAATGGAGATATTCCCTCCTAAAGATCTTCCTGAGGGCGAAAAAGCCATTCCTTCAGGACCTAGCCCTGACTGGGATGAGGGACCCAGTGGAGAAGGAGAAGGAGAAGGAAAAGAAGGGGACAGTGACAGCACCATTATCAAAATATTTCTTAATATTGATGTAAATCGCCCGGAGTCCCATTGGAATAGGCAGCATAGAAGTCAAATAAATAAACAAGTAAGTAAGTAAGTAAGTAAGTAAGTAAGTAAGTAAGTAAGTAAGTAAGTAGGTAGGTAGGTAGGTAGGTAGGTAGGTAGGTAGGTAGGTAGGTAAGTAAGTAAGTAAGTAAGTAAGTAAGTAAGTAAGTAAGGGCATTTTTATCAAAGCAGATTTATGCAGAGTATATATAAGTTTGCAAAAAGAAGGAAAGCAACCACGATGAAGAAATAGTCAGTCTCAGAAGGTGAATGTATTTATTCTGATCAAATTTCTTGGCCACCCATCCTCCACCCTTGCTATCCCCTCTTCCCTAGTCATGTTAATCCCCAACAGTTGTTTGAAAAAAGATGGAACAAAATATAGTTGCATGCTCAAAGAAAAGATTTATTGTATTATAATCAAGAGGGTATTTCCATTACTCCTCAATAAAGGTTCGATCACATGACATAAAGTACCTAATAAAGAATACATTTCAACTGCACAGGTTATTGTGGAGAAGAATGAAGGAGGAAGATCAGAATGAGATTTGCAAGATTCTTTTCTTATAGCCCATGTCAATACAGGGGCTTTAGCCTTCAATTGGTGATCACTTCCATAACAGATCTACTCCTTAGGTCCGATAGAACTCTCTCAAAATAGGTAATTGAAAGTTCATTAATCATAAAAGAAAAAAATGCAAGGAACAAAGAAGATAGAAAACAAACCAAAGAATAGAGGGGAAATAGGACCTTTGAAAACCAAAAGGTTGAATCTAAGGCAGTGATTCAGCAAAGGATAATTCCTGGTCCACCTCTCTCTTTCTGCCAGTCTTAAGTGTTAAGTTATATTTAGTGATCAGACCATCTTCACAATATATTTTGAGAGGATATCTTCCAGTTACAAGCAAATATTCACCAAAAGAAGCACAAGCAGTAAGATGCAAATTTGGAGTAAACTCTGGACCAGTATACCCATCAGGACAAGACTTTTTGATGACATTTTCTGGCTCATGAATAAATACATTAAATCTTTGGTGAGTTATAATTTTGGCCTTAATGATATAATCACAGTAGTTGGCAGCTTTTGAAGTCTTGGTCATTGGAAAATCAATATTCTTATTATAATCGAACGGTACATAATTGGCAGCTTCGCTCTCCAAGACTATCCAAGCAAATGAAAAGAGCATACAGAGCACATGGATTCCCTTTGCTGTCATGGCTTCTTTCTCCTGTGTGGCTCCTATGAAAAAATGGAAGAGAATGGTGGGTTTCAATTTTGTTATTACTGGTTCTTTGGGTGTGGCTAGATGTACATGTGAATGGGTGAGTGTGACTAAGTGATCATGTGACTGGCTGGGTGTGGCTAGGTGGCCATATGATTGTGTAGGCATGGTTATATGGCCATGTGACTGGATTGGCATGCCCAAATCAACACAATTTCTTTGCCCTAATTACTGTTTTAAATATAAAACAGTTTGGACTTGATTGTGGTTGTAAGTTGAAGACTAACTGTACATGTCAAACACCGACTTTCCAAAAATCATGGATACAATCCTAGTTCTCCTACTTGGATTCCCCATTCTGACCTTTTGCAATTTCCCAGGGGGCCCAAGGAAATCTGATTCCTACAGCCCTGATTCTACAAGCAAACCAAATACAAGTGGTCCAAGGGTGGGTTCCCCCCAGGGATGGGCTATGCACCGGACTGGTGGGAACGCTGTTCTGGTGGTGGTAACAGAGCATATAGATTAGATCCATAGCCGCCGGGCATGCACTCACCGTCCACACCCAACAGGCACAATTCCGGTAAAAAATTCTGGGTTTTTTATTTCCACGCATGCACAGAAGCAAACAAACTGCCAACTTTTGCTGCTGGAAGGACGTCCACATGAGAAATTTCAGCTGCTGCACAGCAGCTGGGGCCAGCAAAAAAAGCAGCCTGCCCAAGCTCTGGCCACATGGTCTGCTATCTGCTCTCTTGTGTGTGTGTGTGTGTGTGTGTGTGTATGTTTGTGTGTTTGTATGTGCATGGCTGTCAAAGCTCCAAAATCAGTTTAAGTAGCTCTGGGGAAGTCAGTTGTAAATTAGACCACTTGCTAAGCAACTGGCCATTAAACAAGGACCACCTCAGAGGTGGATAACTCCCAGTTCAGACTGGTTCAACTGGTTCTTGATATCACCAAACTCGATTGGTCAGTATTTTGAATATTTTTGAATTTTAATTTATTTTTATATTTATTCTTCTTTGCATGGGTTGCCATGTTTTCTTGAGTGTTTTTTTTATTTGAGAAGATTAAATTGTTTTCCACACATGTGCCAAGCTCATGCGTACCCCCAAGGTACATCCACATGGTACAGGAGGAAGCGAACTGGCAGTGAAGTAAGTGGGAACCAGGGACAGGCCACCATTCCCAGCACTACCAGAATGGGCGAGGAGTGTGTGCCTGTGTGTGTGAGCATAAAGCACAGGATTTCCTATTTTTTTTAGTTTCTGTACATGCGCAGAAGCAAAAAGATCGGAAATATACCAAAATAACTCATGTGACCTCCATCACTCCCTGCCGCTTGCCCTGCTACTTGCCGCCAGTCTTCCTGCAGCTCACCACCACCACTCCCCCTGCTACTCACTGCTACTCTGCCCTGCTGCTCGCTGTTGCTCCCCCTGCAGCTCACTGCTGCTCCCCCGTTGCACATACGTTATGACCAGTTAATAAAGCAAAGAAACCAGCAAGGATGTCCACATGAGATATTCTCACTACGGTGCTTATAGCAGCATCTGTGGCCAGCGGCAAAAGCGGTCTACATGAGCTCCGGCCACGTGGCTTCCTCTATGCACTCCTGTGCTGCAGCAGACAGATGCCTGCTTCCCAGATGTGGCTGTGGTTTTCTATGTTTTTTGCCAGTTTCCAACAATTACTTCTGGTTTCTGGTTAAAAATGCCCATTGGGGAAAATGGACTTGTTTAACAACCCCAGAGTTCACTTAATCACCAGCCGAATCCCACCACTGGAAAAAGAAATATGAAACAATGAACATTGTCAATATGTCATCTTAAATCATGGAGGTGATGGGATGGGACACCTTTTCTTTCAGGATGAATTCCAGAGCCATTTTGTGTCATTTCAATTTCGTAACCTTTTACTTCATTTATTTAGGAGAAAATATCAGTTATTAATGTCAGTGCAATCAAATAGTGTGATAAAAAGAAACACAAAGAGTTTGAGCTTGCTAAAAACCTTGAGGTAGAGTAAGCATACCTGGATAGAGTAATCCCGTTGGAATAATTAATTGTAGAAGAAATCCTGGATAGCAGATATTTCCTAATAAGACAAAGCAAAATTTGAATTAGGATTTGACCCATGAGACGTTTTGGCCCAAGAGAAAACTCATATTTCAAAGGTCATTTTCCTTTTTCATTAGTCCCTTTATTATTAATCCCTTTCTTATTGCATCTGTTCTCTACAATTCTACTTTAGCACATCAGTGAAACAAGACTTAATATGTTCCAAGGCATGTCTGTCCATTATCCAGTTGCATTGTGGTAAAACTGTTTCTTTATATTAAGTTGAAAGTTATTTTTAAATGTCTTAATGTCACTGCAAAACCTCATTCTACTTCGAATCATAAGGAACCACCTCTTTTGGAACCTATTCATGTAATTTAATCCCATTCTTCTGAAACTACTCTTGTTGATTTCTCTCTCTCTTTCCCTCCCTCTCCCCTCCTCCCCTCTTCATAGAACATCATTTGTGATTTTTAAAAAATCATTTTTGCTAAAAACGGAATTTTCTCTCATTTCTCTTCGTTATTATTAGTGATGGGTGAACCCAATGGTGTTCGGATTCGGCAAGTTCGGACGAACTTTACGCAAAATTCGGCCGAGCCTGAACTGAACCCGAACTCGAACTCCGAACGCTGCATAACGTCAAAGCTCTGCCCCCGGAATCCCATCGGTTTTTTAATTTTATGGATTTTTTTTTAAAAAAAATTATTTTTATGAACAAGGATGCCACAGCAGCGCTGCAAGCAAAGAACATAAAAAGAAACATGTTTATTTTTTACTTGAAAGGACTGCTCCTTGCTTGCAGCGCCACTGCGGCGTCCTTTTTTGTAAAAGTAAGAATGTTTATTTTTACCTGAAGACCTCCCTTTGAAGGAGCTGGGGAATCCCTCCCACGAAGAGATTCCAGGGGCGGAGCTTTGACGTCACCAGCAGGTTGCTAAGGATGCCATGTGATCACTTCCTGGATTCCATGGAATCCATGAAGTGATCACCTTGGCGTCCTTAGCAACCTGCCAGTGACATCAGAGCTCCGAATGCCAAATGCACTCCCAAACTTTGTCCGAAGTTTAAAAAAAAATTTGGTTCGTGTTCAGCATATTGAACACCACAAAATTCGATACGGACCCGAATTGTGCGAGTTCGGTCCACCCATCACTAGTTGTTACGTTTTAGCTTTAAGTGAACAAAATCACAGTGACCTTAAATGTTAGATCTGGAAATCAAACACAAAGTGTGAAACATGGAGGAGGGGGAACATGGTCGTCAATTATGGTGGTATGGCATTCTCTGCAATGTCGCAGAAACCCTGAATCCCCGCTGTCTCAGGGTTCTGATTCCAACTGGAATCAGCCCAGATCCTCCCTGTAAGGGAAGTGAAGTAGGTGATGTGGTTTGTGAGATGTTTCGGAGTCAGTATATCCTGCAGCAAGTTGTCTGAATCTTTGATCAGTGGCAGAGTGAAAGGGGCTAGACGCCCCTAGCCACAGTCACTGCGTTGCAGAAACATGGAACTATAAAGTTGCAAGTCGTCAGGAAAGAAAAGAAAAGTCCATTTTTGGAGCTGGAAGAAGAAGATAAAAGGCGTGTTTGATACACATTGAGCTATCCTATCGTGCAAGAAAAAAAATTGAACTATAACTTTGGAACTGTGGAGTAAAGACAAAAAGAAGCTGGAGTGAGAAGTGGCTAATTCTTATTGAAGGAAGTGTTTAATTCTTATTGAAATAACTTTGAAAGCTACAGCTAAAATCCATGAAAGCTGGAGTGTTTTGTTTTTCTTTTGAATTTATCACTTGGATTTAAAAAGAGCCTGAAATGTTTGAAACCTTTTGGACTTATAATAAATATAAAGTGTTTAAGAGCCATCAGCTGGTGGAAGATTTGTTGATGGAAGTAAACTCTGAATGAACTTTGGAAAAAGGTGGTGGGGGCACTTATGTTACACAAAAGAAAATAAGGTGATCACTGTAGATGAATGGACACTGCTGATGTGTTAGGCTCTTTAGATAGCTAAAAAAACAGGAGGTTACTACTGTTGATATTGAATGAAAAATGCAGCAAATAAGGGATTTATACAATGATATTTGTGGAATTATTAATGACTTTAATTTCAATTTAAATGATTATATTGAATCCACTTTGGGTGCTAATTGAAAACTACAAGAAGCTGTGGCCTTAAAGGAAACAGTTATAATGATGGCAACAAAGTGGCTAAATATAGAATGGAAGAAAATGTTGCAGAATATGATCAACAGATGGTAAAAATTCCAGGAAGCTATGAAGAAGGAAATGTTAAGATTGAGATTGGACTGATCAAAGAACACATTATGATTTATACAGATTGCTTAGTTTTAACTGGTGGTACTGAAAAGGAAATCAATGGGGGTAAAATAATAAAAGAAATATTAGGAGTACATTGATGCTAGCATTAATAAGAAATGGAGAAAATGTGAGCAGAGGCACAGGGGTTGGCAGATTAAGGAAGAAATTAAAATTGAGATTGAAATTAAAAAGAGAATAAATGTAAGTTTGAGATCGGTAAAGATTGATTATTTAATGAGGAGAAAGAAGAAAAAGAAAAATCAAATAAAAAGGTGGCACAAAAAGATGAGAAAAAAAGATATTGATTTTAATCAAAGAGGATCAGCAGTTTGAAAAGGAGTAGTTGGTTTTTGATGATTTTTTGATAACAATTTCTTTTTAGAAATAGCTTTGAATTTTTGTTTAATGTTAGAGTGGTATTAAGTTTGGTAAAATTTATTAAATATGTACATGTATGAGTATTAAAATGAAATTTATTAAAGAGTCTGATGAGTATACTGGTAAATATTAATGATGTTTATAACATATATTGATGATCTTTTTTCATTTTGTTATTGTTTATTTTTATTATTATTATATATATTATATTACTAAAAGAGAGAAGAAAAAGGTTTGAAATGTATTGGTGTATATGTGTTTTTTCTCTTAGAATTTAATAATAATGAAGATATATAAGGGTCTTTAGTTTTCAGAAAAATTACGGAGAGACTAAATGACTTCTTTGCCTCCATTTTCACTGAGGAGGGTAGAGAGCATTTGCCTGCCACTGAATTAGTTTTCTAAGGGAGGGAATTAGAAGAATTAAACCAGATAGAGATAAACAAGGAAGATGTTCTTGCATGTCTTTCTAAACTAAATGTCAACAAATTGCCCGGTCCAGCTAGCATCTACCCTAGAGTTCTCAAGGAACTCAAGTGTGAAATTGCTGAACTTCTAGCTAAAATATATAAAATTTCTGTAAGATCAGGCACTGTACCTGAGGATTGGATGGAGGCAAATGTAACCTCGATCTTCAAGAAAGGATTCAGAGGTGATCCAGGAAATTCTAGACCAGCCTTTTTAACCTCAGTTCCAGGCAAAGTGATGGAAACCATTATTAAAGATAAAATTACTGAGCACATAGAAAACCAGACATTGCTGAAAGAAAATCAACATGGTTTCTGCAAAGGCAAATCGCCTTTACTTACAAATTAAATCAAAATACAAAGAACATAAAAAACAATTCGGATTCCAAAACGACAACGCGATAGACATAATCCTTTTCGGTCCCCCAACAAAAATGATTTCCAAATTATATAATTACTTACTAACACAAGAAAATTGTGAAGAACAAGTGAAGGGGTGTATGATAGCCTGGGCTCAAAACTTTGGTTATACGATCAATTTAATTGAATGGGAGAAAACTTGGACAGTAAATTATAAGATGACTACAGCAATATCCTATAAAGAAAACCAAATAAAAATGTTCTATCGATGGCATTGGCCCCCAGCAAGAATATCTAAAATGTTCCCTAATTTTTCACCCAATTGTTGGAAATGTAAAACAAAACCTGGAACATATTACCATACATGGTGGACCTGCATACACGCGAAAAAATATTGGATAACTATTAAAAACCTAATAGACCAAGTCATGTCAATCAATCTACCACTCAAACCCGAACTTTACCTCCTTGGTATATTTAGGCAAAATCTCAAAAAAAGCACAAATATATCTCATTTTGCAAATCCTGACAGCAGCAAGGATCTCATTTGCCCTTTTTTGGAAACGAGACCAAACACCTCCGTTACTGATAGTGATCACGAAAATTATAGAATGTGCGGAAATGTCAATAACAGCAATGGAAACACAAAATAAAAAAGACTCAGAATACTATGAAATATGGGAAAATTGGTACAAATGGGTTTCAGCAAAAAAATATCAAACACTTATACTATGAAACTATTAAATTATGAAATCATTAACCTTGTCTTACTTTTGAACGTTCCAATCAACCTAAATTAACTTAAAAAGTTAACTCCAAAAACTTATTACTTTGCAATAAAATTTGGAAAAAAAACTTTTATACCATATCTCTTTTTATCCGTTTTTGAATTAATAGAATATATATCATACAACTCATCAATACTAATACTTACTAACAACGATTACAATTACTATACTTTCTTTTTCTTTTATATACAAAAATACATTTACTATACTATACATATACTCCTCCCACTATCTTCCCACCTAATGTCGTGCATGAAAACGTCTGCGTTACACACAGATTCTTTTCTTCTTTTTCATATTTTTCCTTTTCTCCTTTTCCTGTTCTCCCTCTTTCCCCCTTTTACCTATCTTCCTTCCTACAAATCTGGTACCTTTCTCTTTTTACTTTTTACATTTAGAAAATATTCTCATTTATTTGTTATTACCTAATATATATATATAGATACGAGATGTAACATTTATTATTGAAATTTAAGAATTTTTTTTGGATAATGTTAAGGATATTGTTTAGTTACTGTTTATTTACAATGTTTAAGAAATACAATAATGATATTAAGAACTATATGTATTATGATTCACAACCTATAATGTACAATCTTATCACTTACCTCAACCCCTTGATTTTGTATTTCCCTTCCCCATCCCCCACCTTTTTCATCCTTCCCTCCTATTTTTCTGTTCATTCCTTCCCACCCCCACCCCCACTTCCCTATCCCTTTTTTCTCATATTTATAAATAAAGTATATTTAAAAAAATGGGATCAATTCTTGTTTCGAGTTGTAACAGATTCGCCAAGTAACAGATTGTGGCTAGTAGTGCTATTTTACTTATTTACTAAACATGTAATTTACAACTTGAGTAAAACTAAATGGAACCACCCCAAGGAATCATTTTTGCATAACGCCCTAAGAATATGGATAGGGTAGATTCTTGGATTGATAAATCAAAATTGCAAATACTACCCTAATCTCCAGAACTCAAATAAATGCACGGCCGGCGGCTTAAACCGCCGGCCGAAATTGCCCCGGAGCAGGGCGACGCTGCTCTGAGCTTTGCAGAGCTCCAAACTTCCGGTTTCCGGCGAAACCGGAAGTTCGGCTTTTGGAAGAACGCCAGGACAGTGCGCTGCATGCTGGGCTTGGGGGGAGGTCCTGGATCGCCCTATTTAAGGGCGGCCTGAGCAGGACCTCCTCCTTGCCTCCTGGAGATCCCGAAGCGAACAGACGTCGTTCTGTTCACTAAAGACTGGGAGCACATGGCAAGGCCTATCGAGGCTTCGCTCAGGTATTGCTGGGTCAGAGGCCTTGGGCCTCTGACTTGTGGGAGGCCTAGATTTGAGGCGCTAGGCCTTACTGGCCTACTGCCTCTTGGGGGGTGTTAGGTGGGGTTTGGGAAGCGAACGCCTAGAGGATAATTCTCTGCCTTACAAAGCAAAGATCACAAGTTTAAGTCCCGGTGAGGGCCAAAACTGACCTAGCCTAGACTCCCTTAATTTGGGGGGCTCACATCTACCCCCCCTGGTGTATTATTGGCATCCCTCTATTTGGGACCAAATTTCTCGGGGGGAGTACAGTTACCTCTCTGCCCTGATTAACAGGGAGGTCCCCAAATATGAGAGGGACAAGGAGGATCGGGCGGTCTGAGCCAAACCAGTAAGGTGGTGCAAGGTTTTAGTTCTGGCTTTATGCCTTTTATGTATGCGTCCTTGTATCTGGAAGGAATCAGGCAGGGTGTGCCCTGGTCAAATACATCAATTTGGTTGCCATGGCCCATTTCGAGGTGACAGGCACATGTGGCAGAAATGCAATGAATCCTCCAGGGCGGGTGTGGCATTGATGACTCCTGTCAGGGGACAGAGAAGCACCCGATTTGTGGGTTTTATGCCATCCAGGAGTCCGGTCACAGCAGTGCACTGATAGCGGTCACCTAATGGAAAGCATGGTGCATGGCGGGGTGGTCGACCCACCCAGGCTGGTTTTGAATTTGTGCCGAAAGTCCTGTACACGCTCTTCTTGTAAATACCGCCACCTTGTGGCAAATGGGGCAGCACTCATGCCTGCATGCCTGCCCCACCCAGTAGGGAATAGAACCTGATAGAAGCATATCAGCCACAGCTCTGGCAAAATGGCCCCAGTTCGGTCAGGCTTGACCAGCTGGCCAGCCTCCTCTGTGGATATCACCATGTGACTGCGTGGACGCCATCCTCTGAGGTTTTTTGTGAGGGTTTTTAGAATCCCCTATCAGGGCCCCAGCGAGCCCTTCCTTTCACAGAACTTTAAATGGTTCTTGGAAGGGAAGAACACTTTGGATTAAAATCAAAGGGAAGCCGATGAGGGCAGGGTCCTAGGCCCCTTCCCTTCCCCCCAAGTGAGAGTATCCCCTCGGGGTAGTGCCTTAAAAGCCCAAGGCGTATCCCTTGATTCCCCATCTGCCTTTGCCCCGGTTGTGTCGGGTACCGACTCCAACACCGAGGACCTTTTTCTGTACAGTAGCGCCTGTTGACACGGCCGTATCCACGGGACGGGCTTGTGCTCATCCAAGGGCATGGGGTGAGGTATCATCAATATGCGGATGATACCCAGTTGTACATCTCCACCCCATGTCCAGTCAGCGAAGCAGTGGAAGTGATGTGCCGGTGCCTGGAGGCTGTTGGGGCCTGGATGGGTGTCAACAAACTCAAACTCAATCCAGACAAGACGGAGTGGCTGTGGGTGTTGCCTCCCAAGGACAATTCCATCTGTCTGTCCATTACCCTGGGGGGGAACTACTGACCCCCTCAGAGAGGGTGCGCAACTTGGGCGTCCTCCTCGACCCACAGCTGACATTGGAACATCATCTTTCGGCTGTGGCGAGGAGGGCGTTTGCCCAGGTTCGCCTGGTGCACCAGTTGCGGCCCTATTTGGACAGGGAGTCATTGCTCACAGTCACTCAGGCCCTTATCACCTCGAGGTTCGATTACTGCAACGCTCTCTACATGGGGCTACCTTTGAAAAGTGTTTGGAAACTTCAGATCGTGCAGAACGCAGCCGCGAGAGCTATCGTGGGGCTTCCTAGATTCGCCCATGTTTCTACAACACTCCGTGGCTTTCATTGGCTGCCGATCAGTTTCCGGTCACAATTCAAAGTGTTGGTTATGACCTTTAAAGCCCTACATGGCATTGGACCAGAATACCTCCGGAACCGCCTACTACCGCACGAATCCCAGCGGCCGATAAGGTCCCACAGAGTTGGCCTTCTCCGGGTCCCGTCGACTAAACAATGTCGTCTGGCGGGCCCCAGGGGAAGAGCCTTCTCTGTGGCGGCCCCGGCCCTCTGGAATCAACTCCCCCCGGAGATTAGAACTGCTCCCACCCTCCTCGTCTTCCGTAAACTACTTAAGACCCATCTATACCGCCAGGCATGGGGGATTTGAGACACCTTTCCCCCAAGCTTATTATAATTTATGTTTGGTATGTATGTGCTGTTTGGTTTTAAAGTTTTTTCTTAATATTAGATTTGTGCCTGTACAATATTGTTTTATCGCTTGTTGTGAGCCGCCCCGAGTCTTCGGAGAGGGGCGGCATACAAATCTAATAAATTATTATTATTATTATTATTATTGTGGCATAGGGGCATTGACGGGCAAGAGCGACATTAAGTCAACCTTTAGGCTCCTGCCCATACACCTGGAAGACTTCTATCTCTCGGGCCCCCAGTTTGAGGGGACTACTATGTGTTTCGGATCTCCTCCTGGAAGATTTGATTCCTGTGCTCTCTTGAGAACCTCAGTGCCTTCTTTAACTGGGTGTGCAGGGGACGAACGGAATCCAAGTCAGTCATCCTATTTGGCTGACTAATGGGGTGGGTCTGGTCGGTGCCCCCCGATGCCAGGAGTTGATGATGGCAGTTGACACGTTATTTCCCTTTTGGGGTTTCCCCTACCTCCCGTGAAGATAGAGGGACCATCCTCCAAGATCAGCCAAGGGGATAGAGTTAGACACCACCACGTGGTCTTGCAGACTGCCTGCCGACGAATTAGCAGGACACGACTTAAATGGAAGGAGGGGCTCGCCTTAAGAAGGTATATTTCAGGCGACTTCAGGGGTTTACAGCCATGGCCTGCCAACCCCGGGCGTGGCGCCCAGGGTACGGAGCCCATGACAACATGCCCCGGTGGTACTGGAGCCTGGCCGGAATACTGAGCCCTGGAGACGGGAAGTAGATTGGGCCATTTGGGCTGTCTTAGCCCCAAGTACCCGGGCTGCTTACCAAAGAGCAGGTGATGATTTATGAGTTCCAGTATCAGGGTTACAGGCATCCTGGCCCATACCCGTTGACCAGTTATGGCAGCCTGCGTGCTTTTTCTCACCGGGATTAGCAATTATGACCATCAGGGGTAGGCTATCGGGCCTTATGGTATCACCAAGGCTTGTGGCGCTACCAAAACCGGCAATGACTTTAGCGCAGAAGTATGTTGGAAGGATGGTCCCGGGAATGGGACTGCCCAGTGGTTGATGCCTCATGACCTTTCTACATCCCACAGCTGTCCACCCTAAGCGAAGCATGGGTCAGATTGTGCACTTCACACACGAAGCCGGCCTGTTCCCCACGACAGCCATGGCGCTCTCTATCGGAGCCTTTTGGATAGGTGAGTTGTTGACCACAGCCTATAGGGAAACAGCCTCACTCTGCCTGCACTGGTCCAAAAACGACCAGCTGGGCCGGGTAGCAAGAGCTACCTTGTGCCAGTTGTGATAAAAGTAGTGCCCGGAATCAGCGTTTATGGCTTTCTGCGCTTCCACGGGAAGCCCACAGAATTTTTCCACCACCGGAACCCCTCTAACCAAGAAGCAGTTTTGGACGATCACATTAGAGCATTCGTTTAGTAGGCTCTGACCCGTCGAGGTTTGGCCCACATTCCTTTGGATGTGTGCCACCCCGCGGCTGCGGCACTTGTTTTGCGGATGAGGGATCTGGCCTTGGGGTGCTGTAGGTCATCCACCTTCTAATCTTCTGTTAGGGCCTCTCATTAGGGTCCCACCTTTTCGGCTGTGTTTAACTTCTGTTTTGTCTTTCAGCCAGTTCTGCTTTCAGACCTGCCGTGTGGCTGTGGCCACAGTTTCGTTTTTTGGGCCAGAAGGTATGCTGCGAGGTTGTTTTCTGGATTGCAGCCGACCCTGGGCCTGTGGACTCATTTGTCTGGTCATCTGCAGGGGTCTTTGTTCAGAGGGGCTCCTCCCTCTGGTTGTTTGGCCAGTGCCATTCCGAGAGAGCCCGCAAGTTGCTGGTATCCACCTTGGAGGCAATGACCTTGGAGTTTTGCAGGGTGTGGCAGTGTGCTGTCAAGCCCCCGACGACATCTGGGCCATCGCTTCTGCTCCTCCGGACACGCGTATCGCGTGGTCCGGGTTCTGCCCAGACTTGTCTGGCTGAATGCTTATCACCTAAGGTGCCAACGAGGCCAGGTTATGGCAACCAGGCTGTTGGTAAGGTGGTAAGGGGGCCAGGGGGGTTTAGTAGTAAACATCCCCTGATAAAGTTTTCAACGCCCTGGCTCTACCGAGCCGATGGCATTCCCCTCTTAGATGAGGGGAATGCCACTTTTCTGTTGGACCTGCAGAAGTTCCTCCAGGACTTAGACAGTAGGTCTGGGGGGAGTCGGGGGGCCAAGATTGAGATCTGACCCCCCTCCGTGGCAGGTTAGGGGCAGAAATGGGCAGTAGGAGCAACCGCACATGCTTCTTCTGGCATCTTTTTAAAAGGTGATGGGCCGCCTCTCTCCAGGAACTAGAGGTTAGAACAACATCAGGGATTGCAGAGAGGATGCTCATGGGACTCACCGGATCCAATTTCCCTCAGGGATTGGAGGGTGAGCTCCTCCCACACGCCAATGGGCGTGGCTTGGATCCAGGTGAAGGTGGATACATTCACCTGGTTCAGCAAGGAGTTTTTGCCCAATGTTGCCCAGGAAGATTTTGGCAGGAATTTCCACCCCATTAGTTTTTGGCCTCTGCAGGTCCTTTGTTTATAGTCAAATTTGAATATTTAGATTTACGTATTTAAATTTACGTTATTTAAATTTATGTTAATTTAATAAAGTGACCCTATTTTAAACCCATATGCTGTGTCAGCGAGATTAAGTCGGCTTTTAGGCTCTTGCCCATACACCCCGATGATTTCGACCTCCTGGGCTTCCATTTCGAGGGAGGTTACTACGTGGATCGGACTCTCCCGATGGGTTGTTCAATTTCATGTGTTCTATTCGAGAATTTTAGTACCTTCCGAACACAGAGAAAGAGGAGAGAAAACTAGTGCTCTTTTACAGTTTGCATTTTTTGAATTCAAGGAGGAGGGGCAGATATTACTGGCTGTAAGGGACAATTTTATTGGCTGATTGTGTTTAAGCACAGACCACTCACACATTAGGCTGGAGTGGGACTAGACTGGGAAGTATAAAAAGGTGGGAAAAGCCATTTTAAATTGCACTTTCAGAACACAGAGAAAGAGGAGAGAAAACTAGTGCTCTTTTACAGTTTGTATTTTTTTGAATTCAAGGAGGAGGAGCAGATATTGCTGGCTGTAAGGGACAAATTTTCACAACATAAGTGTGACCTATTCAGATATATCCTCTTCTCTATGAGAATGACAATGGCAAAGTAAATAATTCCTACCCAGATTCACAAATTCAGCCTCCAAAGTTCCATTTATTTTAAAACCAGTAAAAGGTTTTTCCGTCCTCCTTCTCTCACTCTGCTTTCGGGAGATACTGATGAATTGGCAAAATCCATTCCTTCATGCATCAGACCCTTCATGTGTGTCCATGGCGTGCACAGTCATCTCAATCATTATCAGTATTTGCAATGGACGTTCCCAAATAAGCTTCCGTTTGTATTCTTTTAAGTTTTTACTCAGGAATCAGTCACCACTCTTAAAATTATGCACTTGTAAATAAGCCACCAGCCCGTCAGACCTTAAACGAGAAAAAAACTGGGACAAGTTTTTGTATTTGCTTCAGAAACAATTTAGTATCTTATTGCATCTCGTTCTAGTATAACTCACTTTAATATACATTGCACAATCATTTATACACATACAAATGCTAAAGGTAAACATTTCAAGGTTGTTATAACTTTATGCTGCTTCTGGGATTCAATTTTCTCCCCAGCCTTTGCCAAATATACTCAGACAGAAGGGAATCCTTTTCAGTTCCCTGTTCTACTAAATAGACCATAAAACGTGTACCTATATTATTATTAATATACATTATTAATATACATATAATTTTTCCATACCAAGGCATGGTCTCTCCAGATTTTCCAGGTTCACCATGAAAGACCCTTTGGTCCTGGGAATCCAATATTACCAGGTTCACCTTTGTTATCAACAGTATCAGGTTATTCATCCCAACCACTGTATTCCCTTATTTATATTATTCCAATATCCATGTTTTAGTATATACACTCATTCACACTCAATCAAAAACAAACGTTCTTTTACAATGAATGGAAAACAATTATGCATTCTTTCATGCACATGTCCAACACACAATCATATTTCTCACACTAAGTTAAATTATTAGTTGTCCTTCTTCTTCCCTACTGCCTCTTTTGCAGCACCTAATCTTTCCTCAATAATCCATATCTTATACAGGCCTTTCTTATAATCAATCACACTGATCATTCAGCTTTATTTTTAGACATCTTTTAAAAACCTCTGCTTATCACACAAATTATTATACTACCACTGCTTATTAAATCTCTTCCCTTAAAACAGAGCCAAATCCTGAAATACATCACCATACGGTGCAAATATGTATTTTCACAGAACTGGTTTATCTAAATTTACATGAGACTCTCAGCTGTATTCAATGATGCCACAGATTTAATCCAGAAAGCAAGTGTTTATCATTGAATTCTACTCAATTGTGAAAATTTTTCCTAAAATGTTTAGCTTCCTTATGAGCATTGTAAAATTTAGCAACAATTGTCACAGCAGCAATTAAACATTTCCATTTCACAACACCAAAAAACTCCCTACCAGTACTTCATTTCATTTATCCGATAGGTGTTCAATTCAAAATTCATAATCAAAGGGTTTTTTTTAAAAAAAAAAAATTCCCTCATCTGGAACCTCAAGATATCCTTCAAAATATCCCAGCTAGCAATTTTCTTATGGGTATACAACAAGAGACTATTCCTTCCAACAAAAGAAAAGGTAATTGTTAAAAAAACAAACAAATTCCTCCTATGTATCATTTAAATATATTTGTGCCAAAATGTTTCATTCAAATTCCTTTCAAAGTTATTGGGTTCTTTTAGAGGTATAGTATGTGCTTTTACTGTAATGATGAAGTTTCTAAAAGTAACTCAATAGGTAATTAGTAGATAAATTCATCTATCAGAAAACATGAAAATTGGTAGTTATTTTCCTCAGTATTGGACCCCAGTTCATCATATGTGAAACACACAAACTACTATACATAGAAGAAACCTCTTTCATACCCACATCTATACACTAATCTTGGAATTCATCAATACGGAATTCCCTTCAACTGCCAAATAAAGCCATCAAAAACCTTTATAACTTCTTTCTCATCCTCAACCTCTTAATATAGGAGTTGTTGTGAAGGACTGGATCCTACTGCCTCATCCAGTTTCATGGATGACTGTGCCCGGGCCTGGCCACAGGGCAAAAGGATGTATGGCGGAGGCTGGGGCACTTCCTCCAGGCAACTGGACAATACGGGGGTTTTACATTTTCCTATCTCCCTCGAGGGATCGACTGAATCTTTCGACCCCATTGGCGAGGGAGACGGAACAATGTGCACTTCTTGGGGCTGCCAGGGAGGGGACGAGTATTCTCCCCCCCCTTAGGGGTCCTTCTCCTGAGCGTGGCCCCTGAAGGAATGGGGACCACAGCCAGGACTTTACATTGTTGGGTCCTACATTTGGTGACCCATAGAGGTGGGTTTTGAGCCAATTTCAAATACAAGTCTATGAACTGACAATATAGTGGGAATATCAAAGGTTCCTATATCGGGCCATCCCAAGTTGAAGGAGGGCCATTCTGACGTACAAAGGTTGGTCAGAATGTGACGTCTCCACTTTATACCATATTCTCAACTTTGGTTATTATAAACCTGGTTGAAATGTTTCATTACACACTCAATGGGGGAGGTTTGGGCACACTTGGTTTCCCTCCCACCTTCCACCCGGGGCACCAGACAGAAAAGGGGAGGGAGTATACAAGGGAGGTAAGGGGTCCTTCCCTTGAGACACAAAAGGATTTTTATTAACTTCGCACAATCTCTACCGGCCCAAGGTCCTGGAACTCACAGTCACCTGTGGGAACCGCGGTAGGCAATCACACACACACACACACAACTTTTTCTCTAAAAACATAGGCCTCCCACCTTACGAGCCCTTTAACGAAGAACGGCCCAAAACGAGGGTGATCAGTCCTTGCCTCTGTCCCTTGACATAGGGAGAGATAGACTCGCACCAGTCTCTAAAAAGTGCACATAGTTGAGGACTTGCCTTTTATCTTGGAGACACGGTTACTCTTCCAGCCGGTGAACAGATGTCCTGGTCTTTGATCTCCCACTCAATGGTTCTTGGAATACAAACCGGTGGTGTCGCCGCCCCCGTGTCAGTGGGAAGATCTTCGGATAAAATGTCCGATGGCGCCTGTACGATTCCTCTCTCACATCACAGGGCAACTGACACCACGGTGGACATCCAGAGGGCGTCAGGGCCCCTTGATTTCCTGTACGGGCCACCAGAAATGTTGCAGCAAAACTCAGTTGCCAGTCAAGGGAATGGAGACCACAAGGAGATTGCATAACTCAGGTTTATTTGAGTAACTTCAGGTTCAGAAGATATAAAAGCAATGTCTAAACAACGTGGATTGTTTTTCAGGGCTCTTTATACAATTCCAAAGGAGTACAAAAAACACACAACATCAGCCAATCAGATACTAGTTGTCAACGTTTCCTTATAACAGAAAGTTTACAAAAGGGGTTATACAATATAGAAGGTGCAGAATGTACAACAAAAAAGGAACTTGCTGTTAGTATGTGGGTTCATACATAGAGCTATGTGCCCTATGTCTGCACCATCAAAGCCATGTCCTTTTCCTGTAGCACAGCTATGTTCTACCAGATGCAAGGCATAGATGATAAACACAAAATGTACTTTTGTACTCTAAATGTCAAACATAACTATATATGTGGGGCATAGGTCAAGGCTTAAGAAATGCAGAATTTGGGCTAGCACTAAATATGAATGTATATCTCAGGCTAGCTTCCTCACTGGGAAGTATAAAAAGATGGGAAAAGCCATTTTAAATTGCACTTTCAGAACACAGAGAAAGAGGAGAGAAAACTAGTGCTCTTTTACAATTTGTATTTTTTGAATTCAAGGAGGAGGGGCAGATATTACTAGCTGTAAGGGACAATTTTATTGGCTGATTGTGTTTAAGCACAGACCACTCACACATTAGGCTGGAGTGGGACTAGACTGGGAAGTATAAAAAGGTGGGAAAAGCCATTTAAAACTGCTGCCTGCTTGAGCCTCGCATTGCTCCACCCTGCTTCGCCTGTCATCCTGGACCTCCGTTGTGTTTTCGGGGGGGAGCGGCAGGAAAGCCCTGTGCCGGCCAGGAAAGCCGGGTTTGCTTTCCGTGAAAGCAGCGCGCCTTTTAAACACGCTGCTTTCTTGCAACTCTTTCCTGGGTGGGTGGGGGAAGCGGGGTGGAGCAACGCGAGGCTCAAGCAGGCAGCTTCTGCGCGTTTCTTTCGGCGGAAGAGAAGGAGAGGGAGCGGATCGGGCGGGCGGGGACAGCACCTTCTACTGCCGGCGCCTCCCTGCCCCTGCCCCACCGTGGGCTGGCAGGGGGATGGGGACTGCGCGCCCATGGAAAATGGTGTGCGGGGTGGTATTTTGGGGTGCGCGCGCGCTCACGTGCGCAGCCTACAGGGAACGGTGCCTCCGATGCTAGGTGGATTTCCAACAGGACCACTGTGTGAAGTTGCTGCCTTTTACAGAAGTAGCATACATGAGATTCACCCAGAAAGTAATGCATCACATTTTTTTTCTCAGCCTACAGTAATGTTATGAATGCGAAACTTTAAGTATACATTGTCTAAAAGTTGATCCAAGATGATGATTTAGGCAGATGTTTAGACAGAGAATGGGAATCCAAGTTTGAAGAAAAACATTAAAAACATTGGAATCCCAGTGTTAGAGTTACCAGAGTTACCATTCAATTAGTTAGACAGACTTAAAGTACCATTTAACTGATTCAATAATATCCAGAACCAACCAACAAACAGAAAGCATCCAACCATGAGGAATCTCAGCCACGAGGCAACCAAAACCTACGGACAAAGGCAAGACAGAAAATTATCTTCAAAGCCATCAACCACCTCCATAAAGATCCTGCATGAAAGCCAAAAGCAACAGGACTTTGGAGGATCAACCGACCTTAAGTTATTGATCCCTACTTCCCACAGAACCCCAGAGAACCCCAATCAACCCCAGCACACCCCAGGACCACCAGCCCTAGCAAATCAACCCTAGCGATCTGCCCGTGCGCCATCATCCTGATCCAGCCCAGCCTGTCTGGTCCCCAGCTGATCTACCCGAAGCGGTGGCAGCACCCCCTACCAAGCCATCCAAATCCTAAAACCACAGTGGAGCCATACCAAAGCTGCTAGAAATAGCACCACTATACCAACCGTGCCGAGCCCAGCCTGCCCAATCCCCAGCTGAGCCATCCCGAATTAGGTAGGAACTCAGCCGGTAACAGAAGGACTCCATAATCGCCGGATCCCCAGCTGAGCCATCCCATAGCCTCTTTTGACTTTTAATTCACCTGACTTCTAGCCATCCAAACTTTCTAACTTTTAGCAACAGTGAAAGGAGCCTTTTTACCCTTTTTACTCTGCATTGCCCAATCCCCAGCTGAGCCATCCCGAAGCCTCTAGTAACTTTCAAATCTGCTGACTCCCAGCTGAGCTATCCCAAACCTTCTAACTGACTCCCAGCTAAACCATCCAAAGCTTCCAACTTCTAACAACAGCAAAATGAGTCCAGCCAGTGGCAAAAGGTTTTTTTACTCCAGGCAACAGTGAAAGGAGCCCAGTGTCAGCGAACCAAATAGCATCTGAGAAAATAAATCAACTTCCATGTCTATGCTTTTTAGCGCAGAGTCTGATTTATTAACAAAGCCAATTTGCATTCATACCAATTTAAGGCCCCTTAGGATTACATCCAGGTCAAAAGCTCATCTCCCATTCCCACACCCACAAGTGCAATCATGAGGACCAATCTGATGCAGGGATTTCTAATTTCTTCCTGTGTTCAGTTTATTTTGGATTCTGCGTATGCTGCATGACATAAATATATATATATATATATATATATATATATATATATATATATATATATATATATATATATATATTTCTTATGTCGGATCACCCTGGTATATTTAAGGAACGTCACAGCTCCTTTTTGCCTCTAGGCCCAACCCAGGACCACTTCAAGGCAGTTAATATATTTATAGCCGACAACTATATTCTGTATGTGTTAAATGTTTTTAGCTGGATTTTTAAAATTAAGGGAGACTAGGATGGTCCCATTTCGGCCTTGTTCTGGCCTCATCAGCCTTGAAGTGGTCCTGGGTTGGGCCTAGAGGCAAAAAGGAGCTGTGACGTTCCTTAAATATACCAGGGTGATCCGACATAAGAAAAACATATAGCCCCTCCCTGGTACAGAGCTGGTAGGGTTCTGATCTGATAGCTCACACTGCTAGTTCTCTGCTTTACAAGGCAGAGTTCACCAAATCGAATCCCAGTAAAACGAAAGGGTGTGGCTAGCTGATGAGGCCAGAACAAGGCCGAAATGGGACCATCCTAGTCTCCCTTAATTTTAAAATTCCAGCTAAAAACATTTAACACACACACACACACACACACACACACACACACACATATCACTCCCCCCACCCCGTTCTTTTTTCACTACCAAACTGTGTCAGGCCAACCTTTGACTTCACATATTACTTTGGGCTTAAACTTGTGATTACTTGACTTTTACAGGTGTGAAACTTTGATTGACTTACATTTCCCCATTTGAGGGATTCTGACTATGAGTGTGGGTTTTGGGGTGGGGTGTTGGAGGTGGGGTCTTTTGGTTTACCTGATCCTACGTGGTGATTGTTGCATAAACCCAGTTAGTGTGCAACTTGCATTACCCAGAATTCTGGGGAAAATCTACCCCATATTTCATTGCAAGCTTGCTTAAACCAGTGCCCCCAACATAAGGCCCCACACCAAATGACCACCTCCCCCTTTGATAATATAGGGGGAAACACACTATGAAGTGGGGAAAAAATCGACTGTTATATATTCAGAGGCCAATTACAATATTTAATTCATTGGAAGGGATACTTTTTGTCTGAGGCAACCTGGATTAAAAGTTGGGGTGTAAAAGATGATAAACTAATTAAACAATTCCACAAAAAAAATACCCAAACAAACCAAAGGGTCCCTCAGGGTGGGAGAGGGAGTTGAAGAAGATGATGATGATGATGACGACGATTAGAGTTGGAAGGGACATTTCAAGTCATCTAGTCAAACCTCCTGCTGGTGCTGAAAACCCTGCATCACACTAGTCCAGTCATTTCTTGAAGGTCACTAGTTTCATTGTAATTCTGTTCATGTTGGCATAGTACATTTTTTTTTTACCTTCCATTTTTTGTGCAAATATAATCCTCGCTGCTGTTTGTGTGTTTGTGTGTTTGTGTGTTTGTGTGTTTGTGTGTTTGTGTGTTTGTGTGTTTGTGTGTTTGTGTGTTTGTGTGTTTGTGTGTTTGTGTGTTTGTGTGTTTGTGTGTTTGTGTGTTTATTTATTTATTTATTTATTTATTTATTTATTTATTTATTTATTTATTAGATTTGTATGCCACCCCCTCTTCAAAGAGCTACTACATGTACAATCTAATATGTATCTTCTTTACTCAAATTATTTGGCCAAATACCTAACAAAATGGCCTCAGGTTTCAGTTCTAACTTCTGTTCTACCATTCTCTCAATCCCTGTCTGTATTCTAGTCCAAAATACCTTTGCTTCTGCACATATCCAACCTGCCATAGTAGTTGACTGACTGGTAATATTGAAGGTCCCTAGGAATCATAACCAAACATGATTTTTCTCAGAGTGTAATGAAAAATAATCACTTGATTCAGAACTGGCTGCATTGGAAAGTACAAATTATAGAGAGACCACCAAACACTCATATTTTGCAATTTGATGATTTTGCAAATCATCTAGTTTATTCAGAGAAATTAGCAGGCATAGTTTAAGCTGAAGCACACCTCTTTAGGGTAGGAACAAGTGACATGTACAAAATAATAATCTCTGTGTTTACATTATACACCACATCAATCTTTGGTTGATACCAAAGAATTAATGGAAGAAGATATTACATTGAAGTACAGAATACAATAGACACCCCTCATCCCGAATAAACATTTTGCAAGCATACCACAATGGGGTAAACTTAATAAAAGCAGGAAATCTTTATCCAAAGGTAGTTGCAATGTCCTTTTTCTGTTCACTGTCATCTCCAAGTCTTCAGCAGATTGGATTAGACCATTTGGACTCCCCACACTATGCAATATTTGTAAAGATTGCAGATCCTCAAGAATTAAGCCTTTTAAATCCTAGAAACTCTCAGAGCTACCAAGAGAAAGGAAATACAAAATTATGTGGTGATGGTAGTAGTAGAAGGAGAAGATGTTTTCAGACCTTCCAAGAGCATCTACAATTCGATCCCAGGAAAACATGCCTCTGCTTGAAGGTCCTACTTGGGTTTCAAGTGGAAAACCATTTCCCCCTCTAAAACTGATTGATCATACAGCCCTAATAGAAAGCCTGAATGCATGCCTGATTCCCCTCCCCCCAAAGACATTTTTCTGTATTGATTTACAGGCTAAAGTGTGGCTGATTTACAATTAATATCCCTCATGCAATGAGGATAGCTATTGACAGATCTCCAAGAAACTTCAGGGCAAATTTTTTTTTTTTTTGCCCAAATGAAGAAGACTTTTAAACTATCATGTAATTCATCTGGAAATCCCAGGAGAGAAGAAGGGAAAGAAATATTTGAGATGGGCATCTCTAGTTGCTTGTTCCCATGCTGGGGGAGGGGAAAAGGGAACTATTGCTAAGCAGATTGAAGGCACATGAAGAGATTCATTGCAGAATACCAAGGCACCGCTCAGAGGCTATGAGAATCACTTCTTTGGACTTCTGCAGGTGGCATGTTGTACACTACCTGCTACAAAATTCGCTCAAAGTGAACTGGCAACCTGCGGACACAGGCCAGGCGGACCCTCCGGTTCATGATACGCCCCCTGTAATTGCAATTTGGGAATCTTCCTACGTTTCTACAGTGGGTCAGTGGGAAACTCCGCCTGCTGTCGAACAAATTCCCTCGATAGTGTCTTCCAGAGCCTTGGCAAACTGCTGTTATACGGTTGTGAGGGGCATTGATAAAAGTGTTGCTGGGTTTGCACCTCCCTCGATTGAGCCCCCTTCGCTGCATCATCAAGTTACAGTAGGCATTCGGATTATTGGCTCCGGTTTTGGGAAAATCAATGTGGCTGTTAGCAAAATCTCGGAAAGTTGCAGCTTCTCCAGAGTGCACCAGGAGAACTCCAAGAAGAACAACTAGTTGGAGGAGCAATCTGAAGATGGTCATGATGGAAAATCTGGATCTGCAGAAGAGAAGCAGAGGGAAGACAAGAAAGGGAAGGGGAAGCGAGAAAGAGGAAGAAAACTAATAAACTACCAGCATAAAAATGAGAGTAGGTCTATCCATTTCAAGGAACTGTACAATGCAATGAGACATTACACACATTGTTATATATTTTTTCTGTGTAAAATATTCATCATGCAAAGAAACAACTCTGTTAAACTTATCCTAGATAATCCTAGTCTTATTTTGCCAAACGTTTACATAAAGATAAAGAAAAGTAAAAAAAAACCTATCTGCAGCTGAAATGTGGAATTCTTCTTAAAAATGTTTCATTACCCAACTAGATTGCATCATCAGTACAAAGAAGCGTGGGGCTTGTTCCTTGTTTAAATTCAGTAAATGTAAGGGCTGGTTGAGTGGAAGGATGGAATTGGGTGTTTCCCTCCTTGGTTGGTATGGGTGTGGTTTCTAAGTATGGATAAACTCCGCTAAAACTTAAAGGAAAAACTTGTAAATATATATAGATATATAAAAAGGCAGGAAACCCACATTGATTTGCAACCAAACAACTAAACCTAGAAAGCACAAGAACACCCCAGGTAAGAGTAAAGTCTGAATCAAATGAAATCCAATTCCTGAAGAATTTAGAACTTTTAGGGAAGACAGATGGGCAACAGAATGCAAATGAATTGCTATTGCCTTTTTGTGGGAGCAGCTTTACTTTACTTATGACTTTTTAGGGCATCTCCATGCAAATTGCAATTTTATGCAATTTACAACAATTTGGAATACATGGAAGATCAAAATCAGAATATCAGAAAGAGTATAATTACAGATTTCATACGGGATAATCAATATCCTTTAAATTCCCACTGTAAATTTATCAAGTAAGTAAAAGTTAAGACTGTTACAGAACTATGCAGATATATCAAGGAAGCAAAACTCATAATTTCCAGCCCAGATAATAGATTTGAGATTTTTTTTGTCATTTCCTTCCCAAATAGCAACTTGCTCCAAATATTTTATTTGGAGCAAGGGTTTCAGGAAGCATTAATAAATGAATTAAATAATATGTACACATCATTGTGTGGGAAAATGAAGCATATGAAAGTGAAGGAAAAATTACTTTCTGAACCATTTAATTGGTGCCATATTGCATAGAGAAAGTGCTGTGTACAACCTGGATATACTTACACTCATATTTTTTTAAAAAATGCTATTCGATTATGTTTGTGTTTGGATATTTCATGTTTAAAATTACCACTTTGGGATGTAAAAATCCAGATGACTACTAGATAACTGCAAAGAGAGATTATATGCCTCTCTGTGGTCATCCACAGATAATCTGGAATTAAGATGGTGTGCAGGCAGTCCTTGATTTACAACAGTTTGTTTAGTGACCATTCCCAGTTACAAAAGCACTGAATAAAGGGACATGACCATTTTTCACACTTACCACCATTGCAGCATCCTTGTGGCCATGTGTTCAAAATTTGGATGCTTGGCAACTGATTCATATTATGATGGGTGCAGTGTCCCCATTTGTGACTGTCTGACAAGCGATGTCAATAGGGAAACCAGATTCATTTAACAACCATCTTAATACATTAATAACTGCAATGATTCACTTAACAAATGTGGCAAGATATGTTGTTAAATGAGGCAAAGTTCACTCCACAAATGTTTCACTGAACAGCATAAATCGAGGACTACCCATAATTTCTCTGTGATAGAATTACGGTAATTTCAGTTTCCTGAGGGAATAAATAAATACATACAGACTGGGGACTCTTGAGTTGAAAAGTAATCTTTAACTCACCTAGTTGTAATCCTGTCTTGAGTGATAGTTACCACTTCCTTCAGAAATAGCTTCTGACTTTTGAGGTGCCATTGAAATGCTTATATATAGCGCAGTTGAATTGGGGGTGGGATTAAAGAGGGGAACAAAGCAATAATCCTATACCAAATATGGTATACAGGTATCTTGTGAAACTGAGGTGGTTAGGATTCAGCTGTAGTTGTGCAGCCCCAAAACCACAATGAAGAAATAACGTTGATTGCAGAAATAGGTAGCATTCACATGAACAGATACCTGCAGGTATTACAAAGGCCTCACAAGAGTGATGACAGTAATATTAAAAGGGGATGTTGGCATAGGATATAGGGAAAGGAATTAAAAGATAGAATGAATATAGTATGATTGCCTGGGCGGGAAGTATAAATCTTGTATAAAAATATTCAAAACTGGATTAATAACAGAATAGCAGAGTTGGGAGGGGCATTGGAGGTCGTCTAGTCCAACCCATTGTCCATTGGACAGGAGTTTAAGTTTTATTGGATTCATATGCTGCCCCTCTCCGAGGACTCCGAGGAGACCCTATAGTATAGTATATACCATTTCAGACAAATGGTTGTCCAATCTCCTTTTAAAAACCTAGTTATGGAACATCCACAACTTCTGGAGACAAGTTGTTCCACTGATTAATTGTTCTGACTCATAGGGAATCTCTTCTTAGTTCAATACAAGGAATAAAAAGTGAGCATCAGGAAAGGGGCCATTTGGAAGATAGTGGAAAGATTTATGATCTTAAAGGGTATGGAATTACATCAGTTGGGAGCTCAGAAACATGGTGCTTGATGGAACTGTGAAGTAGGCTGTGAATGAGAAAGGATCAAGGAAAGAAGCAACCTAGAGGTCAGGAGAAATTTCCTGACTTTTAGAACAATCAATCAGTGGAACAACTTCTTTCTAGAAATTGTGAATGCTCCAATATTGGAAGTTTTAAAAAGAGGGATTAGACTACCCATTTGCCTGAAATAGTACAGGGTTTCCTGCTTGAGCAGGAGGTTGGACACTAGAAGACCTCAAAGGTCCCTTCCAATTCTGTAGTTCTATTAGGATGTGGAAAAAGTGCAACTGAAATTATGTTATATGTTATACTCTAATGGCTGGAATGCTATTCTAAAATCACGTGGAGAATTAAGATTAAAAAATTGAGAAAATGACATCTCTTTTTACAGGGTGGAAAAATATCCAACTGGGCCTTAGTAATAAACTTATGGTATCAGGTTATGACAATTCAGGATATGACAATTCACATTTCATTAATTTGAACATTGCATTAGGAATTTAGGAGCCTGCTTAAAATCCTTGAAAGGAAAATTAATTAAAATACGAAATAACATTTAATAATAGGCTCCATATGACTGAAGAACTATGTGTTGTAAGATTTTTTTCTTTCAGTTGTTCTTACCTGGAATTATTGCAAAAGTTCTTACCTGGCATTATTGCAAAAGTCTTTCTGAGTAGTTAAATACTTGTGTAAGAATACAGTTGCTTTATCTCCTATTTCTTCATCATCTCCCAGACGTGTACGGAAAAAAAATCAATAGTCAAAGCTTCAGTGGTTGAAGAATTGGGACATCACCATTTCTGAGGAGTCTCTTAAAATTAGAATAGAATAGAATAGAATAGAATTTTATTGACCAAGTGTGATTGGACACCCAAGAAATTCGTCTGGTGCATATGCTATCAGTGTACATAAAAGAAACATTTGTCAAGAATCATAAAGTAAACAACCTAATGATAGTCTGAGTACAAATAAACATCAAAGGACTAGTTTTATTTCATTTTCAAAATTAATACACAGTGGTGTCCTACACTGTTTTTTTTCCCCTTGCAAACCGGAATAATTTCACATGGAATAATTTCTGAGGAATAGTGGATAAAACATAGGAGATATATTCATATGCTCAGTTTTCTCGGAAATTAGCCATTTTGTATGAAAAGCTGGATTTCTATTCTTTCAACCCAGTCCCCAAAGAACAGAAGCAAAATGATCCACATGTGGTCACATAGGTACACGTACAGATAGTCCTTGATCTATGACCACAATTGTGCCAAATATTTATGTTGCTAAGTGAGAAATTTCTTGAATGAGTTTTTCCCTATTTTACAACCTTCCTTGACATATTTGTTAAGTGAATCACTGCAATTGCTAAATTCGTAATATGGTTGTTAAGTGAATCTGGCTTCTCCATTGATTTTGTTGGTCAGCAATACACAAAAGGGGATCACCTTGTTCCTGGAACACTGCAACCATCATACATATGAGTCAGTTGCCAAGCATCCAAATGTAAATCACATGGCCACGGGAATCCTGCAATGGTTATTGTTATGTATGGAAAGTTCTGTTGTCAAGCAGAATGTAAAAATATGCAGTTGTTAAGCAGAATGCAATGTATTTTATAAAAGTTGTTTACCTTGTTTCAATTGGCTCCGTGGCTTGGCGCCAAAATTGTATCTCTGTCAGAAGCTCCTGTTGCCGGGCTGAAATGTATAAATAGGGAAAGCTACTGTATTACGTGCTCTTCTCTAACTCGCATACGAGCTGCCACTGTAGCCGTGTATAGCTAGAATACTATTCAGAAATAAAGATTACAAAATAGCTACCGAGTAAGAGTCATTTTATTGGTGACGAGGGTCTGGAAGCCGAAAAATTACTATGGCAATCCCATCTATTATTCAGCCTCCTGAGTTTTTTGATCCGGAGCAGACAACATGGACAGCCTACATGGCTAAATTTGAAATTGTCTTAGAAGCAGCTGGCATGAAGGATGCGGACAGCGGCCACAAATGGGCGCTCTTTTTAAATTATTGCAGATCGCAAATTTTTGATCTGGCAGAGACTTTGACAGACCCGGAGCCGGCCAATTCAGTTACGTGGGAAACTCCCATTTTAAGCCAACTAAACCGGCTAGGGTTTTCCACCATCAGTTCTCCCGAATGGCTCAAGCCGAGGGAGAATCAATTAATCAATTTGCTACCTGATTGCGTACCATTCTGTCAAAGTGCCAATTTGATAATCCGGAGGCTCGCTTAACAGATGCTATAATTTTTGGTATGTGGAATGTTTCCATTAGAAACAAACTCCTGGCGGCAGATGACTCCTCTCTGCAAGATGTTATCAAAGCCGCTCAGACAGCAGACGTGGCTGAAGCAGCGGCAGCAGACTTGAAGACCAACGACAAGTTGTCAACAGTTTTTAAAGTGACCGACTCTGCACCAGCCATCTCCTGCCAGCATGAGTACAACTCTCTGGAGTCCGAGCTCTTCGAGGACCATAGCTGCCAGCTGAGAACCCCACTGCCGCGGAATCCTCGACCATCGTTCCCAGCTTGTGCCGGATGCCGTGGTCAACATGCCCGTTCCCGATGCCCCTTCAGAGAAGCTTTCTGCCACCACTGTGATAAGAGAGGCCACATCGCCGGTCTGCCGCACAATCCTGCCAGATGATGTGCCACTTGCCCAAGGATCCCAGCGCCCATATCACCCACAACAACAACAACCGCAACGCGACTATCAGCCATTCTGGCCACAATACAGAGGGAACCGCCGTCTATCATATAATCCTTCGCGTGAAGGAAACCGAGGTAACCGGTCAACAAAAGACACTGACTCCTGCCTTTTTGCCCTTAATAAGTTAGTCGTCCCCCTGCTCTTAAATGGACGACCATGCCAGATGGAACTGGACACTGGGTCTAAGTTTACCCTGATGCCCTGGCATAAGCTGAAACTGTATTTGCCTGCCCTTTCTTTGAGTCATCTTAAACCTATTGACATTGCTATTAAGGACTTTCAAGTTTTGGGCAGTACATTGGTTCCTGTCACCTTTAAGGACATTAACAGTTCTTTACCTATGTTGGTAATTAAGGGGGCTAATCATTCCCTCTTGGGGTTGGACTGGATGGCGCCTTTGGGGTTGGCTGTTACTGGGGTTGCATAAGGTGGCACATCTAGGGAAGCCCAACTTTGTGAAAGAGTTCCCAGAAATATTTGATTCTAAGTTGGGCAAGTATAAGGGGCACCCATCTCATTTTCATTAGACCCTGCAGTTCCCCCATTACGTTTGAAATCTTGCAGAGTGCCTTTGCCCATACTAAATAAATTGGATGAGCAGCTAGACAAGCTGCAGGCACAGGGTATTTTGGTGCCAGTGGACCATGCCCCCTGGGAAACCCCAATTGTGACACCGCTCAAACCTGATGGATCCCTTAGGATTTGTGCAGATTATAAATCCACACTGAATAAGGCGTTGCAGCACAACTCATACCCCATTCCGGTGGTACAGCAGTTTCTACACACACTAGGGTCTGGAACTATGTTTGCAAAATTGGACTTCGTGCAAGCATACCAGCAGCTGCCAGTGGATGAAGCCACTGCCCTTGCACAAACCATCGTGACCCATAGGGGAGCTTTCAAATGTACTAGGCTCCAGTTTGGGGTCAGCGTGGCCCCAGGGATTTTCCAACGCCTGATGGAACGCCTTTTATTGGGAATTAAGGGAGTGGTCACTTACTTTGATGATATATTGATATCTGGGGACACACCAACACAATTACACAATAGGATAAGGGAGGTGTTGACCAGGTTACAGGCCAAGGGGTTGAAATTAAGGCCTGATAAATGCGTATGGGGCACTCCCTCAGTTGATTTCCTGGGTTTCAGAATTGACATGGAAGGCATTCACCCTACATTAGAGAAAGTTAAGGCCATAAAACAAGCCCCTGCCCCCAAATCTAAGACTGAGCTGCAAGCTTTCCTGGGCCTGTTAAACTTTTGTTCTGTTTTTCTGAAACAGAAGGCCTCTGCAGCTGAGCCGCTACATCGCTTTCTCCACAAGGGAGCGCCATGGAGATGGGGAGAGATTGAGCAAGAGGCATTTCTACAAATAAAAAACCTGCTTACTTCACAAAGTGTGGTGGTGCAATACAATACCACGTTGCCAATAAGGCTGACCTATGATGCCTCCCCTTATGGGGTAGGAGGGGTCCTGGCCCATATCTTGCCTAATGGCCAGGAAGCCCTAGTTGCTTATTTTTCAAGAACTCTCTCCCCCACAGAGAGAAACTATGCACAAATTGACAAGGAGGCCCTAGCCCTGGTAGCAGGGGTTAAAAAGTTCCACCACTACCTATTTGGAAGGCCTTTTGAACTTGTAACAGACCATAAGCCCCTATTCGGTCTGTTGGCAGAAGGAAAGCCAACGCCACCCTTTGTATCCCCTAGGATGAGCAGGTGGGCTATCTTCCTGGCCGGATACAACTATTCACTCACATATAAAGGGGGACCCCTGATTAATCATGCTGATGGCCTGAGTCGTTGCCCACTGGCCCAGAAGGTGGAAGACCCTGCCCCTATGAGTGAAGTCTATTTTTTTTATTGTTTCATATATACATATATCACATGTTGTTTGTTCAGTTTACAGATCTTGTCCAACTTTTTTACCTATTACAATTGTTTTTGATTAAGTTAGGTTTTATAAGTGATCCCTTGATTTTTGCGGGGGTTACGTTTCAAGACCTCCCGCGAAAATCGATTTTCCGTGAAGTAGCGGCACGGAAGGAAAAACACCATCTGCGCATGCGCGCCGCTTTTCCATGGCCGTGCAAGGGCTTGAAGTTGAAGGCAGGGAGCGACGAAAGTGCGGAGGCTGGCAATGATTGCTTTTAATGTCGGCCACCCACCCAGCGCCTCCGACCTCCTCGCCGCTACCCCCCGCCCGCCCGATTCGCCCCTCTCACTGGCTTTCTTGAGGTATGAGTCCTCCTGCAGCAGCGCTGGCAGCAACGGCTTCTCGGCTTTTAGAATGCCCGTCTCCTTCCTTCCTTCCCTCCCTCCTTCCTTCCTTCCTTCCTTCCCTTCCTTCCCTTCCTTCCCTCCCTCCTTCCCTCCCTCCTTCCCTCCTTCCTTCCCTCCTTCCTTCCTTCCCTCCCTCCTTCCTTCCCTCCCTCCCTCCTTCCCTCCCTCCTTCCCTCCCTCCTTCCTTCCTTCCCTCCTTCCTTCCTTCCCTCCTTCCTTCCCTCCTTCCTTCCTTCCCTCCCTCCCTTCTTCCTTCCCTTCCTTCCCTCCCTCCCTCTTTCCTTCCTTCCCTCCCTCCTTCCCTCCCTCCTTCCTTCCCTCCTTCCTTCCCTCCTTCCTTCCTACCCTCCCTCCTTCCTTCTTTCCCTCCCTCCTTCCCTCCTTCCTTCCTTCCCTCCTTCCTTCCCTCCTTCCTTCCCTCCTTCCCTCCCTCCCTCCTTCCCTCCCTCCTTCCTTTCTTAAAAAGCACTTAAATAATGACAGAATAAAAAACCCCAGCCCTCACCTGTGTTTGAATTTCATTCACTCAGTCATTCATTCATTCTTCTGTATGCCACTCAGTCCCAACACTTTTAACCCATAAATTACCATTTCCCATCCCCTTAATTACCATTTCCCCTTCCCATTACCTCTACCTGTACCTGTACACATTGAATAAGACACTTAGTCATCCTGATAGTTATAAATGATAACAATATTTATTTACATTTTTGGGGGGGGTTAGCATAACTAGGATAACTCGGATCTTCTTCTATGACCATTTCATCGGGCACTTCTACAAAGGACGCTGCAGGTGATGGTGTGACAGACCTCTTGGTTTTTGTGACAAACATAGTTATGGGCAGTTGTTGGTGCATTTTCTTTTTCTGGGCTAACATGGCTCTGTATGGTGCAAAGGTGTTGTCAAGGGAGGCCTTAAACTGTATAGAGTGAGTCATGTTGGGATCCCAAAGTTCCACCATGCGTTGTACATGTGCAGCAGCTCTGTTCAGTTCTGCAAGCCGCTCAAGCGTTAGGCCAACATCTTCTTCTTCCTCAGCTTGTTCAGCTTCCTCTTCCTCCTCTTCTTCACTCGCTGACCTGGTCAGCTCCTCCAGATCTTTGTCTGTCAGCGGTAGGCCATGCTCATCAAGCAAACCATTGACTTCATCTAGTGTCATGTCAACAAAGCCTTCTCCACCCAGTGCCTGTGCCAGCTTCACAGATTTCTGGACTGCAGCATGTTGAATTTCTTCGGGAGCAAATCCCTTGTAATCATGCACCACTTCTGGCCACAATTTCTTCCAGCAGGCATTCATTGTCTGTGACTTCATATCCATTAAGGCATTCTGAATGTTCTTCAGACACGATGCAATCGTGTACTGATGCCAGTAGGCCTTCAATGTGAAGTTTTCATCAGCATCCATTGCTTCCACGATGCTTCCAAGGGAATTGCGCATGTACAGTGCCTTAAATGCGTGGATAACACCTTGATCCATCGGCTGGATAAGCGATGTGGTGTTTGGTGGCAAGAATTCGACTTGTACCCCACCATGTTCATGTGCCAGGTCATCATGGCCTCCAGCATTGTCCATTAGTAGAAGCACTTTGAAATTGAGTCCTTTGCCAGCCAAATAATCCTTCACCTGTGGGATGAAGCACTGATGAAACCAGTCCCGCGTGAGGGCTTTTGTAATCCATGCTTTAGGATTATGCATCCAGTACACTGGCAATGCATTCTTATTTCTGTTCTTGAGTGCTCTTGGATTTCGTGACTTATAAATTAGCCCTGGCTTCATCAAAAAGCCTGCTGCATTCCCACACATGATCAAAGTTACCCGATCTTTCATGGCCTTAAAGCCAGGGGCTTTGGCTTCATCTTGCATCAAGAAAGTCCGTGAAGGCATCCTCTTCCAGAACAGTCCTGTTTCGTCCATGTTGAACACCTGTTCTGGAAGGTAGCCCCCTTCTTCAATTAGGTCTTTAAACATGCACTGGACGTACTTTTCGGCTGCACCTGTATCTGCTGAGGCAGCTTCTCCATGCAATGACACACTCTTCAGGCCATAGCGCCGCTGAAATTTCTCAAACCACCCTTTGCTTGCTGTGAATGTGGATGGGGCTGAAGAAGCAGAAGATGTTGATGGCTGGGGGTCTTCAGAGTCATCAGCACCTTCACCAGCACCTTCATCTGCAGAGAATGACAGGAAAGGGAGAGAGAAGTGACTCTTGAATGAAAGCATACAGTACTGTATGGTAAAAGCACTTAAATAATGACAGAATAAAAAAAACCCAGCCCTCACCTGCGTTTCCCTCATCTGCATCGCCTCCTTCTGTGTTTGCAAGACGGGTGTACAGTTGCTGTGCCTCTGTCCGTATGGTGCTGGTATCCAAAGCAATGCTCTTTTTGCGGCAGTCTTGTACCCACACGGACAAAGCAGCTTCCATCTTCATAAGGCGTTTGTTTCTAGGCGTCACCATTCTTTTTGCAGCCTTGTTGAATGTTATCAGAGAAGTTTGCCTTATCTTCTTTTCGTCTTTCCGAATGTATCGCACACTCGATTCGTTGATCCCATAATGCCGACCAACATCTGCATAAGAGCGTCCCTCTTTCAGCATGTCCAAAAGTTCAATTTTCTCCTTAATTGTCAGCATCTTCCTGCTCTTTTTAGCGTCGCCGCCTCTGCTCCGCGTGCAACATTTAGGAGCCATCTTCCAACAAGTCTTAACAAGTTCCAAAAGTTCCAAAGCACGCTGGACAAACAACACTGATTGGCTGAGATTTCTGTCCATCAGCAGTCGGGCGAAATTTTTGCTTTTTTTTGCGATGGCAAAGCTGATTGGCCGAGATTTCGGCCAATCAGCAATGGCAGACGTCAGTTTGGTGATGACGTATGACATCATCGGGCGGGAAAAACCGTGGTGTAGAAAAAAAAACGCGGACTATTTTTAAATTATTATTTTTTGAAAAACCATGGTATAGCGTTTCGCGAAAATCGAGACCGCGAAAATCGAGGGATCACTGTACTATCTTAATACTATGCAATAAAAAACAGAATGAAAGCATTCGAACGGAATTTGTTATTTTTTACAGTTTGTACTGCAATTTTGTATCATATTATACAAGTAATTTCGTTTGAATCCATTCGTGCCAATTACACCACATACGTTTAGATTCATTAATTCTATTTCCCTTAATTAAGTTTGTCATCTCGTCCATTTCTGCACATGTAAATATCTTGTCTATTATTAAGTTTACTTTGGGAGTCTGTTCATTTCTCCATGTTTGCGCTATCGCAATTCTAGTAGCTGTGTTTATATGTGTCAATAAGAAAAGTGTTTGCTTAGAGTACGATCTTTTCCAAATTCCAATAAGCATGCCCTCCGGCGAGTACTCTATTTCTTCCTTAGTAATTTCCTTGAGCCAGTTGTGAATTGTTTCCCAGATTTTTTGAATTTTAGAGCAAGACCACCACATATGGAAAAAAGTGCCTTTTTCTTTTTTACATTTCCAGCATATGTTTTGTAATGCTGGGTAAATCTTGGCTAGTCTCGCCGGCGGTAAATACCATCTGTAAAAGAGCTTGTAATAATTTTCTTTGTATGCTGATGATAGAGTAATTTTGGTTATTGCATTCCATGTTTTTTCCCATTCTGCTATATGAATTTCTCTTTGTATATTTTTCTCCCAGGCTACCATAGGTTTTTAATCACCTCTTTTTCTTTGTCCTGTTCTAATAGAATCTGATATAATTTGGTTATCTGTTTATCCTCACATCCTGTTAAAATCTTGTCCATGGTTTGGGTGGAAATTGCTATGTCTGGTGTTTGTTTGTCCTTATTATATCTAGATTTTATTTGTATGTATGTCCACCAGTCAATCTTGTAATTTTGTGACTCCAATTCTTGTTTGGTTTTTAGGTCTCCATTTGGGTGTAAGATATCTTTGTAACTGATAGTCTTAGTTGGATCTATCAAATTTGGGTGTTTTATAGCTTCCATAGTGGATAGCCATCTGGGAATTTTAATATAGAATTTTCTTTTAATCTCGTACCATGTTTTTAAGAGCGATTTTCTTATCAGATGTTTATTGAAGGTAGTTTGTTTTTGTTTTTCATCTTTCCATAAGTAGGCATGCCAGCCCATCTGTAAATCGTGACCTTCAAGTACCAGTAATCTTTTATTTGTAAGGTTAATCCACTCTTTTATCCATGTTAGGCTCGCTGCACTATAGTATTGTTTTAAATCAAGGAGTCCTAATCCTCCTCTGCTTTTGGTATCTTGAAGGTATCTAAATTTGATTCTCGGTTTTTTATTTTGCCAGATAAATTTTGAGAAAATTTTATTGATCTCCTTAAAAAAAATTGTTCAATATTGATTGGGGCAATTTGAAAAAGGTAGAGAAATTTTGGCAAAATGTCCATTTGTAGCACGGCAATTCTGCCTAACATGGATAATTTCAAGTCTTTCCATTTTTCTAGGTTTTTATTTGTTTCTTGTAAAAGTTTATTGTAATTGTCTTTTTTGAGGGATGTAATTTTATTTGATATTATTAATCCTAAATATTTAATTATTTTTGTAGTTTGTAGATTTGTGGTTTCTTCCAGTTTCTTAATTTGTTTTATGGTCATATTTTATGTCATGAGCATCGGTTTTTGTTTGTTGATTTTTAATCCTGAGAGTTCACCACATTTTTCTATTTCTTTAATTAGTTCTGGGCCAGATCTTATAGGATCTTCTAAGAAAAATACAATATCATCTGCATACGCCTGCAGTTTGTACTCTTCATCTTTTTTCTTAATTCCTTTTATTTCTTTATTATGTCGAATTTTATTTAATAGTATTTCCTGAGTTAATATGTATAGTAAAGGGGACACTGGGCATCCCTGCCTTACACCTTTTTCTATTGGGATTAACTTGGTCATATCATTATTAATTATCGCTGTGGCTGATTGTGTTGTATAAATATTTCTAATGATATTTTCAAACTTAATGCCCAATTTTAATTCTTTGATTACTTCCAGTAAATATTGCCAGTTGACACTATCAAAGGCTTTTTGGGCATCCAGGAAGGCAAGAGCTACTTGTTCTCCTGGATGGGCTTCACAATATTCTATAATATCTAGGACTGTCCTTGTACAACTTGAGATTTGTCTGTTTGGTAGGAAGCCGTTTTGATCTGAGTTAATTATTTTATTTAGAATATTTTTTAGTCTTTCTGATAGAATCGTCATAAAAATCTTATAATCCGCATTTAATAGGGATATTGGTCTGTAATTTCTTATTTTTTGTTTATCTAAACCTTCTTTGGGTATTGTTGTGATTCAGTCTGAGGCTCCTCAGGGAACGGCTGGAACTCTGCCGGCTCCATGCTCAGAGGGGGAGGACGAGGAACAGGAGGAGGACCAGGCAGACGGGGAAGAGGAATGTCAGGACGAGGAGGAGGGAGAACAGCCTGAGACCCCCGGGGGGGGAGCTCTCCCCAGCGAGTAGCCTGGAGTCATTAGATGAGAACGCACAAGCCATCATAGATATGAGGCAGAGAAGGGCCACACAAAGAAGGGGACAATTAGCCAGGTATTTCCATCCCTAATAGGCAACAGCTGGGTTTGGGTGTGGTTCTCCTCAGAAAGGTTGAAAAGGCAGGCCCGCCCTTCCTGTATTGTGGAGAGTTATCTTTTGGGAGTCCTGTGACCTTGCTTCGATCCTTGGCGTCTCTGATTCTGGCTTGTGGCCTCGAAGGCTGAAAACTTGGGGGAGGCGTGGGTTTTATTATCTATAGTGGTGTGTGTGCCAGCAAGAAGCCTGTTGTATTGTCTGGCTGTCGTGACTCTTCTGTGAAGCTTCATAGCATTCCAGTTTGTAAAAACAGTTTTTGTTATCTGTGTTTGTTTTCAAAGATATAAAATGACTTTGCTTTTTACCAGCGTGTCTGGCTACTCTTTTTAGTTGGTGTTGACGTCTGGGGGAACCCAGACAGAACAGGTATCGTTGTGATATATGACTCTCTCCAAGTATTCGGAATTTTGGCTTGTTCCAGGATTTCATTATATGTTTCCAGCAATATGGGTTCAAATAATTCTCTATTATGTTTGTAAAATTCTCCTGGAAGTCCGTCTGGACCTGGAGATTTGTTATTTTTTTGTTTTTTTAAGGCCATTTGAATTTCCTGTATGGTTATTTTCATGTTTAAGAGTTGTTTATCTGGCTCTTCTATTTTTAATATATTATTTTCATTTATATGTTTGACGATTTTTATGCCTTCTACTACTTCCTCCTTGTATAAATTTTGGTAGTAGTCTTGTACTATTTCTTTTTTCTGCTGTTCATCATATTGTAATATTCCATTTTTGTCTTCTAGTTGGTAGATTAGTTTATCACTTCTCGCTTCTAATTGACTTGGCAGATCCTGCCATCCTAACTGCTATAGAGGTTGCTGAAGAAACCAAGAAAGATGTGATCTTACAAAGGGTGATTCAATGTATACTAAAGGGCTGGCCATCCAGGGGGGAGGACCACTTGGTTCTGGAGTACAAAAGTAGGAGAATGGAGCTTTCAGTGGTGAAAGACTGCATCCTTTGGGGGGGATAGGGTGGTCATTCCCAAGACCCTACGGCCTAAGGTCATGCAAATGTTACACCAAGGGTACCCGAGGATTGTCCGAATGAAGGCCCTGGCTAGGGGTCACTTGTGGTGGCCAGGGCTGGATAATGAAATAGAACAGTGGGTGGCCACATGTTCCCCCTGTCAGGAATCAAGGCCTAGTCCTCCTAAGACAACCCCTTTGGCATGGGAAACCCCTCAAGGCCCTTGGTCTAGAATACATGTTGATTTGGCAGGGCCTGTAGGCCCACACATGTTCCTGGTCATCGTGGACGCCTATTCAAAATGGCTAGATATTATACTGCTGGGCTCTACTACCTCCTGTGCCATTATACAGGTTTTACGAAGGTTGTTTGCCACACATGGATGCCCAGATCTGCTGGTTTCTGACAATGGCCCTCAGTTCACATCTAGGCAGCTGGAATTGTTCTTGGCACAATTGGGCATTAGGCATGCTTTGGTCTCTGGGACTTACCGTGACTTACCGTGACTCACGGTAAGTCCCGTGACTGGGACTTACCGTGCCACCAAGACCGCTCCAGTGCTGAAGGTACTGACCAAGTTCTGCCAGGTCCATCACAAGGAAGAACATCCCAAGCGCTGCCGGTAGTTCCCAGCTCGGATCTGGAGGAACCTTCCTCCTCCATGGATGTCCAGGTGCTGAATGAACCGTGCAGGTACAAAAGGACAGCCCGAAGACCTTCCAGATTGGAAGACTTTATTACGTGCCTCTCTGAGTAACCTGTAAATTAATCCAAAAAAGGGAGGGGTGTTATGTATGGAAAGTTCTGTTGTCAAGCAGAATGTAAAAAGGTGCAGTTGTTAAGCAGAATGCAATGTATTTTATAAAAGTTGTTTATCTTGTTTCAATTGGCTCCCGCGGCTTGGAGCCAAAATTGTATCGCTGTCAGAAGATCCTGTTGCCGGGCTGAAATGTATAAATAGGGAAAGCTACTGTATTACGTGCTCTTCTCTAACTCGCGTACGAGCTGTCACTGTAGCCGCGTATAGCTAGAATACTATTCAGAAATAAAGATTACAAAATAGCTACCGAGTAAGAATTTTAGTTATAAATTAGTTTTTTTATGTCATTGTAATTTTGAACTGTCATTAAATGAACTGTTGTAAATCAAAGAATATTTACAATCATACATACACTATATATGTACATATTTTAATCTTTCTCCCCTTATACTCATTTACATTTTGGCCTTAACTTTTCCCAAAGTTCTCATAATAAGCAAGACCTCTTTCTCATCTGTTTTTGTTCGGGACATTACATTTATATTTCACATCCGCTTTCAACAGATTTAATTATTTCCATATAAATATTCTTTCCAACACACATAGCAAAATGTCTATGGAGATTCTCAGTCATCCAGGTTGTGATTATCTCAAAGGTTCTTTTTTCAAAAGGCAAGTGGACATTATTTTTCCTTAAAGAGCACACAATAGATTCAAACTTAATATCAACTGCTCCAAACTTGACTGTAAAAAGTACGACTTTAGTAATTGAGTTGTTGAAGTGTGGAACTCATTACCGGACTCTGTAGTGTCATCCCCTAATCCCCAACATTTTACCCTTAGACTATCCATGGTTGACCTCTCCAGATTTCTAAGAGGTCAGTAAGGGGCGTGTATAAGTGAAATAGCATGCCTTCTGTCCCCTGTCCTATTGTCTCTCCTATATCTCATATCTCATCTCTTCTATTTCTATATCCTTTCTCTATTCTTTCACTGATATATTTTATCTCTATATCTACTCTTACATACTTTTTTTGATATATTTTACTATGAGTATATCCTTTATAACCTTCATTGTGTATTGGACAAAATAAATAAAATAAAATAAATAAATTAAAATAAATGAAATCTAAGAATCTTCTTCCACTCTGAAGAACTGAAATCCCACTGAAAATCCTAACCCACTTTTTGAATTTGTTTGAATTTTTTTCCAGTGTTTTTTCTTCTGTGCATGCACAGAAGCTGGGTTTCCGGCACTACGCATGTGTTACTACCTTATTTTTGGCCTTTTTTTATTTTTTGGCACTATGTATGCAGGCACGTGCCCACAAGGCATGGCCACAAGATTCTGGAGGAAGCAAATGAGCATGGAGGATTCAACCTTGGTGCATGCGCAGAGCATTTTTTTGATGATGTCCAGATGGGTGGCGGAATGTCCTGCCCACCACCACCACCAGTTTGTTGTATTGGGTTAAACCAGTAGCAACCCACCACCAGTCCATTTAAGGGAAGATAGAGAAAGTGCCTTTCTATCATCAATGATTTAAAAAATGATATGTGCATGATAAACATCTCTGACCGATATCATTTAGAAGCGTTTGAATTGTTCAGGCTTGAGGGGAATATTAATAAACTCATAGGCAGGAGTCTGTCTGCCTGCCTGCCCGCCTGCCTGCCCACCCACCTATCTGTCTGTCTGCCTACCTACCTACCTACTGACTGACCTACCAACCTACCTATCTTTTCATTCCATCTTCAGTCTCTCTGTCCCTCTGTCTCTGTCTGTCTCTGTCTCTGTCTGTCTGTCTCTCTCTCTCTCTCTCTCTCTCTCTCTCTGTCTGTCTCTCTCGTATCTATTTGCCACAGGGGTGTCAAACTTGATTTCATTAATCAGGATTGTGTTTGATTTCAGGAGGAGAGGCTGGTGGGCATGGCCATGGTGGCCGTGGCCAGCTCAGTGTCACTTGCATTGAGGCACCTGTGTGGCCTGAGCACTTTGGCAGTGAAAATGGAGATTGGGAGGGCAGTGTGCGGCCCTCGCAAGCTCCATTTTCACTGGCAGAGGCATCATGTTTTTTTCTCTTTCCAAGGCAGCCTTGTAGGCCAGATCTAAGCATCCCACAAGCCAGATCTTGTCCACAGGCTTTGAGTTTGACAACCCTGATCTACTGAATCTATGTATCTATCATATCGATCAAATCAATCAATCAATCTGTCTGTCTGTCTGTCTATCTATCTATCTATCTATCTATCTATCTATCTATCTATCTATCTATCTATCTATCCATTTATCTATCTGCCTTCCTTTCAAGCACCACATGGCCTATGTTGAAGGTGCAGTGGCCCACATTATCATCTTCTTTCTTTCTTTCTTTCTTTCTTTCTTTCTTTCTTTCTTTCTTTCTTTCTTTCTTTCTTTCTTTCTATTTCTATGCCACCCAATTGCCCAGGGATTCAAGGTACCTCAAAACAAAAATGAACATGAATCAGTATAAAGACATTGCAATTTAAAATAATTGCAGCCATCAATATATTCATGGACCAACCTCTCTAGTCATCCCCCCGAAGTCAATGGCCCCAGGTCTGTTGGAAAAGCCAGGTCTTTGTGGCTTTCTGGAAGGCCAATAAGATAGGAGTAGTGCAGATCTCAAGAGGTAATTGATTCCAGAGAATCAGGGCAACCAGGGAGAAGGCTCTCCCCTGCGGACCACCAGACAACACTGTTTAGCTGACAGGATCCAAAGAAGGCCAACCCTGTGAGATCGTACCTGTTGCTGGAAGGTATGTGGTAGAAGGCAGTCTCACAGACGAATCTGCAAAGATCAGAAGATGGTCTCTCCAGGAATCTGCAAAGATCAAAAATCAGAAGGAGAAAAGAGGTTAAGAATTCCCAGGTATTGACAAGATATATCTATGAGACTGCCGCTTGCCACATACTTCCCAGAGACCAATTTGAGCACACAGAGTTGGCCTCCTCCCAGTCCCATCAGCTAAGCAATGTAGGTTGGTGAGACCACAGGAGAGGGCCTTCTCTGTGGCTACCCCAGCTCTGTGGAACAAACTACCCCCCGATGTCTGTACTTATTCCACCCTACTGGCCTTCTGTAAGGCCATGAAGACCTGGATTTGCCGGCAGGCCTGGGGGCCATGAATTATTATTTTATTATTATTATTATTATTATTATTATTATTATTATTATTATTATTATTTATTAGATTTGTATGCCGCCCCTCTCTGAGGACTCTTTCATGGCCAAACTGCATGAATGGTGTGTATGCATGTGATTATGACTGTTTTTATAACAAATGGTTTTTTATTATGAGGTTTTAGTTTTAGATATTATATGCAACTTCTTATTGCTCTGTATTTTTGGATTTGTATTATATTATTGTAAGCCACCCGGAGTCCTTCGGGATTGGGCAGCATAGAAGTTAAATAAATAAGTAAGTAAGTAAGTAAGTAAGTAAGTAAGTAAGTAAGTAAGTAAGTAAGTAAGTAAGTAAATATTATTGATTGGTGAGCCCTTGTGGCTTGTGTACTGAATGCCAGGGTTTGTGGTACTTTCTTTTTCTTCTTCTTCTTCCTCTTCCTCTTCCTCTTCTTCTTCCTCTTCCTCTTCTTCTTCTTCTTCTTCTTCTTCTTCTTCTTCTTCTTCTTCTTCTTCTTCTTCTTCTTCTTCTTCTTCTGCTTCAGCTTCTGGTTCAGCTTCTGCTTCTGCTTCTCCTTTTCTCTCTTTCTCTCTCTCCCCTCTTTCTCTTTTTCCTTCTCTTTGTTTATCTCTTCTTTTTTGCCTTCCTTCCTTCCTTCCTCTCTCTCTGTCTCTCTCTGTGTCTCTGTCTCTCTCTAGTAAAAAGGCAGACTAGATGGACCATGAGGTCTTTTTCTGCCATCAATCTTCTATATTTCTATGTTTCTATGTCTCTCTCTCTCTTTCTCTCTCTTTCTTACTGTATATGAGCACTACCTTCATGTGATCTGCTTCCTCTGTTATAAGGATTATGCCAGCAAAGCATTTAGACATGACATTAACCATTCAATTAACATTTTCTTTCTTTCTTTCTTTCTTTCTTTCTTTCTTTCTTTCTTTCTTTTTTTATGGGGCTCAACAACTTCTACTCACGCTTCCAGTTAGCATAATAAATTCTTCCATCAATTTTCTCTAATTCTAATATTATGCCTGAAACTTTGTGGGAGTAAGCAGTGAGAGAAATGAATGGAAGCCAGTACGTAATTGTTTGCTCCTTTTTTCATCTGCAGACACAACAGAAACAAAATGATTGCTTTCTTTTTGTTTTTGCTGTTGTAAGATGATGATTCAACACAGTCAACAACTCATTAAACAACAGTGCAAGAAATGACTTTGTGACCAGAACAAGGAACGGTACTGAGAGGGCCTACATGCCCTTGTTTCTCACTGGAGGAAGGCCATAGAATGAGACACAGATTATGTGGAAAAATAGGGAATGTAGAAGAAACATCATTCTTTCTTGTGTGTAAGTTTCATTGCATTCAATAAATAATTGTTGAAGAAAAAAATATGGTACATTACTTTCTGGGCAACCCTTGTAACAACTCTGTCACAACAATAGGGGACTAACCCCTTTCCAGATCACGAGTGGACAAGATTTTGTTCCTATGCCCGAGCTGCCTACAGAGCCTCCCGCTTGGATGTCCCTGATGGAATGGATAGAGAAGCTAAGAAAGGGGTGGGAAGACACCAAGAAGGTGCTTGCTGAAGGGGCAGAAGCCTACAAGAAAGAAGCTAACGAACATTCAGTTGCCCCGGAAGCGGAGTAAAGACGCTGAGACATTGTATGGATTTAAATATAGGGTCACTTTGTTAAATTAGCATAAATTTAAATACATAAATTTAAATAATGTAAATTTAAATAATTTCAATTCAACTGTAAACAAAGGACCTGCAGAGGCCAAAACCTTCCTAGGCAACTTATTGGGCATAACTCCTTGCTGAACCAGGTGAAGGTAGCCACCTTCACCTGGCTCCAAGCCATGCCCTTAAGCGTGTGGGAGGAGCTCACCCTCCAATCCCCGAGGGCAATTGGATCCGGTGAGTCCCATGGGCATCCTTTCTCCAATCCCCGAAGCTGCACCAAACTATAGTTCATGGAGAGAGGCGGTCCATCATCTTTTGAAAAGATGCCCAAAAGGAGAACGCGCAGTTGCTCTTACTTCCCATTTCCGCCCCTAAGCTGCCAAACCCCAGTGACCAAGGGGCAGCCAAATTAATCGAATAATATCTACATAGCGCCGCACCCCCTAACCAGTCCATCCTTACTGTCAGTATGGAATAGGCGAAAAATGGCCATCCCTGTAGGGGAAGCCGCAAAAAATTCCTATTTGGCCCCGAAGCGACCCCTTCAAGACACACTGTATGATAGAGGAGGGTGGGCGGGTGTTCACTTTTGGGTCCCACGAAGCAAGGAGGAGGTCCTGTTCGGACCGCCCTTAAATAGGGCATTCTAGGACCTCCTACCAGAGCTCAGGAGGCAGCGTGCCACCCAGGCAGCGTTGCCCAGCTCCGTGGGCAATTTCATCTGGCAGTTTAAAGTGCTGGCTATGCATTTGTGCCAACCTCTTTTTAGAGTGGGGGACAAAGTTTTCTTGTCAACCAAATACATTTCATCGAGAATGCCTAGCAAGAAGCTAGGATCCAAATTTTAGGCCCATTCTCCATAGTGAAAGTGATAAACCCAGTTACGGTGCAACTTGCATTACCCAGAATTCTGAGGAATATCTACCCCATATTTCATTGCAGCTTGCTTAAACCAATGGGCCCAATATAAGGCCTAACATAAAGTGACCAGATTTTAACATTGCTAAAGAGGGACACCATTGATGGGGGATAGGGGAGGTGGGAGGTGGGAGGTGGGAGGGGGAGCATCTTTATTAAAAATTTGGTGTACCGTATTTCTGGGTGTATAAGACACACCTGTGTATAAGACGCTCCTAGATTTTAGAGGAGGAAAACAAGGGAAAATGTATTCTAAACCAAATGATATAGTATTAAATAGTAACAGTAGAATAGAATAGAATAGAATAGAATAGAATTCTTTATTGGCCAAGTGTGATTGGACACATAAGGAATTTATTCTGGTGCATGTTCTGTCGAGCTCTCTAGTAGAATCCTCCCAAAAATGCACAGATACAATTTCAGACACACACACGTTTAAAAATTCAAAACAATGTTCTTTATACCGAAAATGCAAATAAACAGAGCACTCTTTTTGTATAGAAAAGAGCACTTGTCTCCAAACAAATTGGTAATTTGTACAAGTCCCTTATCAGTTCTGTGATACTTAGCTTGCAGCTGTGAGGTAATTTACAGTCCTTTTTCTTTCACAAAGTGAAACACACTTTGCTCTGGGTTAGTTTCAAAGCGGGGAAAAATCAGCACACAAAGATCAAAGTCAGCAGCCTCACTAATTACCACAGCCCCACCCAACCACAGGTGGCCTCATTTTCTTTGATAATAATCTCTCAGTTGTTGTTGCCTATGCATCGTTCTCCGCATGCATGGCTGTATCATTAACTCTTGTTCTGAATCCAAGGAGGAGCTAGACAATTGATCTCCTTCTGAGCTGTCTGGCAAACTCTCCTCCTCTCTGTCACTCATGTCTTCTTGGTCAGAGGAGCCTTCATCAGCAGATTCCACCGGGGGCAAAACAGGCCTGCAGCATGTGGATGTCTCCCCCACATCCACAGTCCTTGGGGCAGGAGCCGGGCCAGAGCTAACCACAACAGTGCATATGCTCTCAGTGTACATAAAAGAAAAAGATACATTTGTCAAGAATCATGGGGTACAACACTTAAATGATTATCATAGGCAAATAAGTAATCAGGAAACAATCAATATTAATATCAACCTTAAGGATAGAAGCAACAAGTTACAGTCACGCAGTCATAAGTGGGAGGAAATGGGTGATAGGAAAAATGAGAAAAAACTAGTAGTAATAGGTGTGCAGCCTTAATGAATAGTTTGACAGTGCTGAGGGAATCATTTGTTTAGCAGAGTTATGGCGTTTGGGGAAAAAAGTGTTCTTGTGTCTACATGTCTTGGTGTGTAGTGTAATAGTAACCTCTCCAGCCACGAGGGGGTGGGTTTGTGGCTCCTGGTGTTTTCTGTGGGAAATGTCTCCTTTCCTTCTTTCATTCTTTCCTTCCTTCCTTCCTTCCTTCCCTCCCTTCCTCCTTCCTTCCTTCCTTCCTTCCTCTCTTTTTCTCCCTCTCTCTTTCCCTTTTCTTTCTTTCTCTCCACTTCTCTCTCTCTTTTCTCTGTCTCTCATTTCTGTGTATCTCTCCTCTCTCTCCCCCTTTTTGCTTTCATTTTGCTTTCTCCCCCTTTTGCTCTCATTTCTCTCACTTTCATTTCTGTTTCCTCTCTCTTTCCTTTTCATCTCCAGTTTTCTTTCTCTCCCCTTCTCTCTTATTTGTTTCTCTCTTCTCCCTGTCTCATTCTCTCTCTCTCTCAATCTTTCCCTCATTTTTCTCTCACTCTCTTTCTTTCATTTCTGTTTTACTCTTTCCTCTCCCTCTCTTTTTCCTCCTTTCCCCTTCTCTCTCCCATTTGTGTGTTATTCCTCTCCCCCGTTCTTTCCCTCCATCAGTTTCTCATTTTTCTCTTTCTCCTTTTCTCTCACATTTCCCCCCTCACTTCCCCCCTCTCTTTCCCTCCATCTCTGTTTCTCTGGGGACCAGCCAGCAGCCTACCCCACTTCTTCTTAGCTTGCCCTCCAGATTCACACAGAAACTGCAGCACTTCTGGATTTTACAGCCGGCCAAACAGGATAGCCTCTTCTGTGCTCTGCACTGTGATCTGCCTTTGGCCGGGCTGTGCACCCCAATATGTGATGAGGGGATGCTTTTCCCAGTTCTCTGCAGCTTAGGAATGTTGCGAGGCCACCCAGTCGCCCTTGGCAAGAGGCAGATGGCTCGGCCCTCGGGATGCCCCTGAAAGCGGGAGATTGGAGTGGGGGCTGATGGAGCCAAGCCTCCTCCTGTGGGACAATCAGCGCTGTGCCACAGGCCTCCTCTGTGGCTGGATGTGCTGAGGGGAATTCTCCTCATGAGCAGCTCCCTCTGGGTGGCAGGAGCAAGGAGGACATGCCCTTGAGTTAGCCAGTCCCAGTGGAGACATTGGTGGCGGCAGGGGGGATGTGGAAATGATGTTTCCGGCAATGCTGTTGCTTCTTGAAGGGAAACCGCCGCTGCCGCCACTATTCCCTCATCCTGCCCAGAGGGGTGGAATCCGCTGGGACGCTGCAGCCCCCCAAGCACCCCTTTGGGAGGGTGGGGCTGGAGCAGAGGGGTGCCTGCGGGAGGCCCCCTGCATCATTTGGGGGCTCAGTGCCAGCCCTAAAGCACCCCCCCCTGCTTGAAGCCATCCCCAGATTAAGAGGCTGAGGCAACCAGCACATCCTGAGCCTCCCTCAAGCAGAGGAGCTGTGCAGCTGCCTTTGGACTACTATATCCAGGCTCCTGCTGTAGCCACAGGGGAGGAGAACTTTTTTAAAAAGCGGGACATTTTTCAAAGGCCCTGGGATGTGGGAGAAATTAGAAAAAAGCAGGACTGTCCTGCCAAAAGCGTGTCATCTGGTCACCTTAGCCTAACACCAAACAACCACCTCCTCTGTGATAATACAAGGGGAAACATACTATGAAGTAAAAAACAAAATAGACTCCCCTATATTGAGAGGCCAATTGTAATATTTAATTCATTGGAAGAGATACTTTTTGTCTGAAGCAACCTGAGTTAAAAATTGGGATGGAAAAGATGATAAACTAATTAAATAATTCCACAAAAAAATATCCAAATGAACCAAAGGGTCCCCCGGGGTGAGAGACAGAGTTGAAGTTGTTGTTGTTGTAATAATAATAATGATGATGATGATGATGATGATGTTGTTGGAAGGGACCTTGCAAGTCATCTAGTCCATCCCCTGCTGGTGCAGGAGACCCTACATCACAATAGTCCAATGCAGTCCAGTCTTTTCTTGAAGGTCACTAGGGTTGGAGCATTTACCACCTCTGTGGGCAAGCCATTCCACTGGTTGATCACTCTCACAATCAGAAAGTTCCTCCTTATTTCCAGGTTGAATCTCTCCTTGCACAGTAACCAACCGTTGCTCCTTGTCTGGTCTCTGGTGCTTTGGAAAATAATGTGTTCCCCTGCTCTCTGTGGCAGCATCTTAAGTATTTGTAGACTGCTATCATGTCCCCGCTGGATGTCCTCTTTGCTAGACTCTCTATGCCCAATTCCTGCAATCTTTCCTCGTATGTTTTAGTTTTTAGGCCATTTATCATTCTTGTTGCTCTCTTCTGCACTTTTTCTAGAGTATCAATGTCTCTTTTCTAGTGTGGTGACCAAAACGGAATGCGGTACTCTAGGTGTGGTCTAAGTATATGATATTAACCGCCTGTGTTCTTTTGTTCTCTTCTTTTGCAGGACACATTTTGTCTTGGGTAGGGGGGGAGTTGCCTATCAGGCTGAAGCCATCATTTTGAATTAGAGATTTTAGCCTACCACAAGTAGAATAGTACTGCAAGAATTGGGGGGGGGGGAGGTTGCATGGAAATTTACTAGCTACAACAAATTCCTTCCAGAAGATTCAAGGTCATCCTTTGTTCAATACCAGTGGAACTACAGGGGATATTCAGAGCAGCGGACTAGTCCTCATGATAAACTTGTGGGTGTGGGCATGAAGGATGAACCTTAACTTAAGTGGAGAACATACAAATACAAATAAATAAATAAAATAAATAAACTGTAGGAAAAGTTAGTATTGGTTTGACAACCGTTCAATTCCCATCATGTTCTGTTAATAAATTGAAACTTGGAAGAAGGCCAAGGCTTGGACTCTGATTTATTTCTCGGATGTTTATTGAGATGCTGACAACTATTTTATTTGGTCTTAAGAAACCTTTATGCAGGTTGAAAAGCAATAGTGAGAACTGGACATGCAGCCACTGATCAGCTCAAAATTTGCAAAGGAGTCTGACAAAGCTGCATACTGTACCCCAGTCTATTTAACTTATATGCAGAGCACATCAAGAGAAAGGTGGGGCTAGATAAATCAAAAGCTGGAATTAAGATTGTTGGGAAAAATATCAGCAACTTCAGATATGCAGATGATACCATTCTAAAATGAAATAAATGCAACAAACCAACATTCCAAATTAAAATTTAATTTAAATTTAAAATTTTAATTTAAAATTTTAATTAAAATTAATTACGATCTTCTTAATTAATCAGTGAATTGATTAATTGATGGATTGATTGACTGATAGATTGAACTTGTATGCCACCCCACTCAGTAGACTCGGGGTGGCTCAAAACCTATCGATAACCAAACAGTGTACAATAATACAGCTAAATCCAATTAATATAAACAATTAATTTAAAACATTATACAAAAAATTTAAAGACCCCGCCTCCCAGGCATAGTAGTTTCAAAGTTTTTTAGTTTTATTTTTGTTATCTCCATATTCACACATATATTACTGCATATACCATACAAACATTTCTATAACATATATTATTATATTTTTCTAACTAATCTCTATTCTACTCAACATCTTTGTCCTATTTATATAATTATCAGTCTATATTTATGCTTCTCCCAGGGGCTATGGACCGGCAAGCCAATCTCTGCTCTCTCTTTTTCTCTCTCTGTTGCCAGCATGGTGTGTGAGAGAGAAAGAGAGAGAGAAAGAAAGGAGGAGAGAGAGAAAGCAAGCAAGAGAGAGAGGAAAATAGAGTGTGAGAGAAAGAAAGCAAGAGAGAGAGAGAGAGTAAAGGAGAGGAAGAAAGAGAGAGAAGAAAGGAGGAGAGAGAAAGAGAGAAAAAGAGACAGAGAGAAAGCAAGAGAGACAAAGAGCAAGACAAAGAAACAGAGGGAGAGAAGGAGAGAGAACGAGTGAGTAAGAGAGAGAGCAAGAGGGGAGAGAGAGTTAGCAAGAGAGAGAGAAAGAAAACAAGAGAGAGAGAGAGAGAAAAGGAGAGGAAGCGGAGAGAGACAGAGAAAGAAATGAAAACAAAAAGGGGAGAAAAAAGAGAAATGAGAAATATTTATTTATTTATTTATTTATTTATTTATTTATTTATTTATTTATTTATATTTTTTTTACTTCTGTGCCACCCAGTCCCAAAGGACTTTTCTGCCCACACCAAAAAAAAATTAGAGGGAACATTGCCCCACATCCTTGTCTAAACGTCGTAGTGAGATTCATATACCATAAACCAGGGTTAAAAAGCAACAGGGTAGAGCAAGTAGCAGGGGGAGTGGTGGTGAGCTGCACGGTGAGTGGTGACGAGTAGCAGGGCAAGGAGCAATGAGTGGTGGGGGTCACATAACTTATTTTGGCGTATTTCCAGGTCTTTTGCTTCTATGCATGCACAGAAGTTTAAAAAATCGGAAATCCTGTGCTGTACACTAACACACACAGGTGCACACTCCTCGCCCATTCAGGTAGCGCTGGGAATGGTGGCCCGCCCCTGGTTCACACTTACCTCACTGCCAGTTCGCTTCCTCCTGTACCATGTGGTTGTGCTTTGGGGGTAAGCGTTTGCTTGGCACATGCGTGGAAAGCAATGTAACTTGCTCAAATAAAAAAACCACTGAAAAAAACATGGCAACCTGAGCACAGAAGAATAAAAATAAAAATAAATTAAAATTAAAAAATATTCAAAATACTTACCGATCGAGTTTGGTAATATCAAGAACCAGTTGAACCAGTCTGAACTGGGAGGAATCCACCTCTGAAGTGGTCCTTGTTTAATGGCCAGTTGCTTAGCAAATTTTCTAATTTACAACTGACTTCCCCAGAGCTACTTAACCTGTTTTTGGAGCTTCGACTATAGTGAATCCCCCTGAGACACAGCTGCTGCAGTAACAAAACTGTATTAACGTGAACAGGAACCCACAGAACAGAACAATAACAACTCACTTACAGATTAAATTTACTCGAATCCAACGAATAGAAACCAAACCTTGCTCCCACCAAAATTGCACCCCCTGTTGTTGCCAAGGACATGGCATCCCTTCCTCCTACAAGGCGCATGTGTAATCCTTCAAGAATGCCAGTCTATGGTGAATACACCCTGAACGATGTGGCAGCTGACAATCAGTGGTTGTCAGACTAGGAAGCTCCCACCCCCCGTAACGACTTCTCTCCCATCACCCATATCATCCTTAGGAGTCACCGGTAATTCTGCATTGAGGGTGTCTTGTGGGGAAGATCTCAGGGGACTAGTAGATGCCCTTCCCTGTGCATCCGGGACTTCCGTGTTGTCGGGAGTGACCAATGGCCTTTGATCTACCCCTTCATTGGCCGTGGGAGTCCTTGCCCTTAACTAATCTACATGGTGATGCCACTCCCTTCCACCTGTCAACAGGATGGTGTAAATGTGGCCCCCCTGGACATTAATCACCATTCCAGGCAGCCAACGAGGGGAGCCCAAATAGTTATGCGTGTATACAAAATCCCCAATTTCAAAACTCCGAGTGGTAGGTATGGGTGCCAGCTCCCTGGGGTGGAATATAATGGATGAAGCCTGTCCATTTCCTGTTCGGGCAGGGGTTGGACTTGATGACCTGACGGTCCCTTTCAACTCAAACAAACAAACAAACAAACAAACAAACAAACAAACAAACAAAGAAATTTTCTCCACTTAGTTTTTGTTTCAGTTTTAGGGGATATGGTGGATATAGTGTTTTGATTAAACTTGGCCAGTTAATGAATAATTGTTACTCCTTGTTATTCTTTCTTTAATATATTATATATAAATCAAGGTTTTTGTAAATAATATAGAAAACAACAGTTAGAAAGCTGTAGCAGCAATGCCAACAAGTAGGTTGGCAAACTTAGTTATACGTTTGTATAGGTTATGTTTTGTTTTAGTTTTAGTTTCTGTCTATGTACTTATTGTGAATTCTTTTTGTTGTTTTGTATTTGTTTTTTTAATGTTAATAATTAATAAATATATGTTTAAAAAATAATAATGGATAATGGTTTTGAATTAATGGTTGAATTAATGGTTTTGAATTTAATCATAGGATTAATGTGTATTGTTGGGAATGGCTTACCCATCATATTTAGAACATTGGGTTCTCGATAGGACCAGACATTCACATTTTATAAAGTCCTTTCTCATGTTAACATTCTTCAGAGAGATGTAGATTGGGAATTACACTTTGCTGTATCCAGCAGGTTCAGACAGATTCTGGAGAACTGGTAGCGGAAATTTTGAGTAGTTCAGAAAACCAGCAAATACAACTCTGACTGGTCCCAGAGTGGGAGGGGAATTGGGATTTTGCAATATCTTTCCTCCAGGAGTGAGAAGGGAATAGAGATTTTGCAGTATTCTGCCCCTGGAGTGGGGTGAGAATGGAGATATTGCAGTATCCTCTCCCTGCCATGCCCACCAAGCCATGCCCACCCACCTACACCATGCTCACTGAACCATGCCCACAGAACCAGTAATTAAAAAAAATGGATTTCACCACTGCTATAAAGATTTAGGTGTTGCCATGTTGAAGAAAAGACACAAGGAGGCAGTCAAACATCAGTAAATTATAACAGAAGACATTGAAACTTTATTTGCATGGGCACATGTGGAGTTTAGAGACACTATCAAAGCTGTCGTGGTGGATCTTTTAAAGCCTGATGAAATCACCAAGCTGTACTTGGTGGTATAAAGGCGAATCAGATCAATCAGGAAGGCTATAGACGGACTTGGAGAATATTGATATTGCTAAGCAATAAAGCCAGCTTGGGTATGGCTCCACTGTGGTTTTAGGATTTGGATGGCTTGGTAGGGGGTGCTGCCACCGCTTTGGGTAGATCAGCTGGGGATCGGACAGGCTGGGCTGGATCAGGATGATGGTGCACGGGCAGATCGCTGGGGTTGATTTGCTAGGGCTGGTGGTCCTGGTGTATGCTGGGGTTGATTGGGGTTCTCTGGGGTTCTGTGGGAAGTAGGGATCAATAACTTAAGGTCGGTTGATCCTCCAAAGTCCTGTTGCTTTTGGCTTTCATGCAGGATCTTTATGGAGATGGTTGATGGCTTTGAAGATAATTTTCTGTCTTGCCTTTGTCCGTAGGTTTCGGTTGCCACGTGGCTGAGATTCCTCATGGTTGGATGCTTTCTGTTTGTTGGTTGGTTCTGGATATTATTGAATCAGTTAAATGGTAATTTAAGTCTGTCTAACTAATTGAATGGTAACTCTGGTAACTCTAACACTGGGATTCCAATGTTTTTAATGTTTTTCTTCAAACTTGGATTCCCATTCTCTGTCTAAACATCTGCCTAAATCACCATCTTGGATCAACTTTTAGACAATGTATATCTAAAGTTTCGCATTCATAACATTACTGTAGGCTGAGAAAAAAAATGTGATGCATTACTTTCTGGGTGAATCTCCTGTATGCTACTTCTGTAAAAGGCAGCAACTTCACACAGTTGTCCTGTTGGAAATCCATCTAGCATCGGAGGTATTTTTCCACTATATAGTGTTGGCTTTTTCTACTGCTCCATTAGTGGAAGGATGGAAAGCTGAGCTAAGTCTTTGTGTAGACCCAATGGCCCAAAGGGACTCTCTCCAGAACTTTGCAGTGAACTCCCCAATCCAAGATGACTTTATGGAGGGCTCCATGTAGTCTGTAAATGTGTTTAAGGAACACTTTGGCTAGATGCTATTCTATTCTAATTTTCAGGGTCTCTCAGAAATGGTGATGTCCCAGTTCTTCAACCACTGAACTTCTGACTGTTGATTTCTTTCTGAATATTTCTGGGAGATGATGAAGAAACAGCTTTGAAATTGAATTTAACAGGAAATAAAGAAATTGTATTCTTATACAAGTATTTAACTGCTTAGAAAGGCTTTTGCAATAATATCAGGTAAGGATAAGAAAGAAAATAATCTTACACCATATGGTTCTTCAGTCATATGGAGTCTATTTTTAAATTTTATTTTGTATTTTAAAGAAGCCTCAATAATGGTGAAGGGCCAGACCATCATCCTGGAGAAAGTCCATCTGTGTGATTGCTAAGAGTCAGCACTGACTTGATCAACCAACCAACCAACCAATCCAACAAGATTTTCTGTGGCAATCCATGGAGGGTTTGCAATTAAATTAATTTCAATTAAACCCATCAATAGTGGGATTTCAATTAAATTTCAAATATAACTGCAGCTGCATTTTTCCTCGTCCTAACAGAAGAAAAGAATTGGAAAGGACCTTTTAATTTCTTCTATTGGACTAAGAAGGGATTTCATAACAGTCAGAACAATTAATCAGTGGAACAACTTGCCTCCAGAAATTGTGGATGCTCCATCACTGGACTTTTAAAAAGTAGATTGAACAACCATTTGTCTGAAATGGTATATTCCAGACTATAGGGTCTCCTGTCTGGGAATTGGGTTGGACTAGGAGACTTCAAAGGTCCCTTCTAATTCTTCTATTCTGTTATTAATTTAGCTTTGAATATTTTATACAAGATTTATACTATCCCCTGGCATACTATTTTCATTCTATTTTTTAATTCCTTTTCCTATCTCCTATGTCAACATCCCCACTTAATATTACTGTCATCAACCTTGTGAGGACTTTGTAATACCTGTGGGTATCCGGTTACGTTAATTCTACTATTTCTGCAATCAACATTATTTTTTCATTGCGGTTTTGGGGCCACACAGCTACAGTTGGAACCTAACCACCCGTTTCACAAGATACATGTATATCAGAATTGGTATAAGATTATTTCTTTGTTCCCCTCTTTAATCCCACCCGCAATTTAACTGAGCTCTATATAAGCATTTCAATTGCATCTCCAAAATCAGAAGTTATTTCAGAAGGAAGCGGCAACTGTCAGTCAAGACAGGATTACAGCTGGGTAAGTTAAAGATTACTTTTTAATTCAAGAGTCCCCTACAACTAGCCTGTAACTAGTTGATATTTGGGACAGGGGTGGGTTCCTCCCAGTTTGGAGGGTTGTACTGCATATGCATGCACGCAGCCATGAAGAATGGCTGTGCGACACTGTAGGAAATGAAGCAGCAGTGAATTATGTTGGAACTCAACCCTGCACTGAGAGAAGGAGCCCCCATAGCTGCCAGTATTGCAGATGCCCCCCCCCTCCCTGCAACTCTTGGCTGTTTCAAAGAAGCGGAAGCTCTGGGTGCAACATGCCCGCTTAATTGTCTTTGGGACAATTTTGCAATTTTGCAAGAAAAATGGTCGGGATGGATGGAGGCACAGCCCAAACTTTCTGGGATGGGTAAACAAGTCCAAGGTCTCCTGAGGGCCACTCGCTTGCCCTTCCACCACCCAGGCTGGCCAGGAAGCAGCATGTCTCCTTGTGGCTGGATGTGGGACCTAATCAGAGTGGTGGTTCAGCAAGTGGCAGCCCAGAACAGAGCTCAAAAGGCAGTTGAAACCCACTGTGTCCCCTCCAACCATGTCCTCCCCACACTGGCTCCCCAAAAAGCCTGCAGCCATCAGTCTTTGCTAGCATGGGAAGGTTCCAGCCATTGCTGCAGGGTCGATTCTGGCCAACAAAGAGGAAACTCTGCAGAGAGGCTTCAGAGGCTGAGCCTTTTTTTTTCCTTTTCCCCCTTCTGCCACCATAGGTTGTGGGAAGTGAGGTAGGTGGGGTGGGAGAGAGAGAGAGAAGGGCCGCCTTTAATTTGCTTTGTGTGATGCCAGCAGGGCAGGACAGGAATGAGCTGCCACTTAGCACAGTCGTGGGGAGGGGAACAGAGAAAGCGTCCCTGAGCAGACGTGGTGTTTTACTGTGAGGTTTTACTGGACCTCCGTAGGTTAAACGTGGCAGCAATAGCAGCCAAGGCAATGGGCAGTGCTTGTTGTTCCTCTCCACACTGTAAAAAGCAACCGGCTGCTTTCAGTGATTCCATGTCCTTCTTGGGCAGCTCAGCACCAGCCTTTTTGTCAGCTCCAGAAAGAGGGGAATGGGCAAGAGTAGCTCCTTCATCAATGTTACCCCAGCACTGGGATACGCATAAACATAGGAGAGGAATGAGACGGAAGATCACATCTCTCTATGATTTCTGCCCAGGTTAAGATTTGACTGAGGTGCTACTATCTGATTCCCGTTGCTTCAGCAATGCAACTAGTAGAACTCAGAAAGCAGCATTTATTTATTTAGCAAAATATGGAAGGGGGAGAAAGAGGAGGGAGGAAGGAAGGAGGGGGAAGGAAGATAAAATTTAGAGGACTTACTCTTCCTCCATCGCCTCTCTAGACAATAAGTATGGGAAACCCCACCGCCAGCCCGGCTACCTCCTTGAGTAGCACAGGCAGGTCTTGTGCCATGCAGCTGGGAGGCAGGTACGTGAGAAACAAGCCCACCTGAACCCCTAAGTCTAACTTCACTAGGAGGGACTCGCAACCCGCAATCTCTGGAGCAACGAGTCTATGTAGGCACAGGCTCTCCCTGGCTATAATAGCCACTCCTCCCCCCCTTCCCTGGGGTTCAGTTTGATGCCATATCTGAAACCCGGCTGGGCAGATTTCAGAGAGAGGAACTCCTCCCTCTGGGCCCAACCAAGTTTCAGTTACACATGCCAGGTCGGCCTCCTCACCCAGGATCAAATCCCGGATGAGGAGAGCTTTATTTACCACTGACCTGGCATTGAGTAGCAGCAACCTGAGCCCAGGGCCAGAATTACACTCATCACCAGTACCTTGGGTTGAGCTCATGGAGCCGGAAGAAGGAATCACTACTAAGCAGCGATCCCTCCTTCCCCTGGAATGGCTAGCTCCATGGCCCCCGCCATATCTGCCTCTCCCCAGCAAGACCGGAATGTTTTGATCCTCCGCCACCCCAGAGATTGGTGCCCCCTCCCCTCCTGCCTCTCCAGCGTCAGGTGTGCCAAGAATTTCATTTAAATTGTATCCATTCATTTCACATATACTGTAATCCCACCCATCCTCCCCATTCCATTCACCATCCCCCTCCCACCCACCCCCATTTATTTCATTCCCAAAATTATAAAAATCCATTGCTAAATTTATATGTTTTGTTTCTTATTTACTGTTATATCATACTTATTGTATCATGTGTTTTTTTGTTTTTTTGTTGTTTGGTATTATCTATGTAAAAAATAAATTAAAATTAAAAAAGTACTTACCTAGGAGGTTTTATATGTATATTTATAAATGTATTGTTTGTTTTGTTTATATGTTCATTGTTATTTAGTATTATTTTTAACATATTTTTTAATGTTTATACTGAATAAAAACTTTTCTTTTTTAAAAAAGAAAGTACATCTGCTTCTTTGCTTTGTCATGCACACATCTGATTCTTTGCCTCTAATATAGTGATGCTATCCATTTATTTTTATTTATTTTATTGATTGATTTTATTGATTTTGTCCAATACACAATGAGGGTTTTAATGGGTATAAACATAGTAAAATACATGATGAAGGTTATAGAGGATATACTCATAGTAAAATATATCTAAGAAAGAATAGAATAGAAGTTATAGGAATAGAACATATCAATGAAAGAGTAGAAGAAGAGGTTGCTAACTAATTCAAGGAAGAAATGTTTTAGAAGTCAAATTAAAAATTGGAAACACTGTATAGCAAAAATTTGTTCAGTGAAATAGAACTCTGGCTCCAATACATTAAATCTTTCTTTAAACAATTAATTATATTTTGTTCAGTCTTTTTTCAAACAACTGTTGGGCCTTATCATGAATGGGGAAGTGGCAGTAGAAGGATGGCCTAGAGGTGGCCAAGATGTTAGATGTGAGTGAATCAGAATAAATATATTCATCTTCTGAGACTGAATATTAATTTATTGGGGATGTTTTCTTTCTTCTTATAAACTTTTTTCCCATTGCCAGATATTGTGAAGTCGTCTGTAAAGATGGAGTTGGCAATTGTGGTTTTAACTCATAAGGGGCATCCTTTCAATAAGGATTTTAATTCCTGCTAATCATTTGACTTTTGCTCTCAAGACAAGTTTCAGATGCTCTGAAAATGCCTGCCAGATGTTTAGGCTCAAAAACCTTGCTTTGTTGTGGAAAAGGCACAACTACAACCGTAGTGCCTGTGCTTTGTTTTCAAAAAGTGCTGACATCTTTACTCTGGTTTACCATTGCCCCGGAAGCGGAGTAAAGATGCTGAGACATTGTGTGGATTAAATAAAGGGTCATTTTATTAAATTAACATAAATTTAAATAACGTAGCTTTAAATATGTAAATTTGAATATTTAAATTCAACTAGAACTAAAGACCTGCAGAGACCAAAACTAACGGGGTGGAAATTCCTCCCAGAATCTTCCTTGGCAACATATGGGCATAGCTCCTTGCTGAACCAGGTGAAGGTAGCCACCTTCACCTGGATCCGAGCCACGCCTCTTTTGTCGTGTGGGAGGAGCTCACCCTCCAATCCCAAAAGAAATTGGATCCGGTGAGTCCCATGGGCATTCTCTCTCCAATCCCTGACGTTGTTCTAACCTCTAGTTCCTGGAGAGAGGCGGTCCATCATCCTTTAAAAAGATGTCCAAAGGAGCAGGCGCAGTTCCTTCTAGAGCCCATTTCTGCCCCTAACCTGCCACAGAGGGGGGTTAGATCTCAATCTTGGCCCCCCAACTCCCACCCAGCCTCCTAAACTAATTCCTGGAGGCACCTCTGCAGGTCCGACAGGAAAATGGCATTCCCCTCATCTAAGAGGTGAACGCTGTCGGCCCTGTAGAACCAGGGCGTTCCAAATTTAATCAGGGGATGTTTCACTACGTCTCCCTCCAACTCCCTAACAACCTTGCCAATGACCTGATTAACCTTTAACCTGGCCTTGTTAACAGCTTTGGGAGACATAGCATTCCTCCAGACCAGTCTGGGGAGAATCTCGGACCACACGATCCATGTGTCCGGGAGAGCAGAAGCAATGACCCAAAGGTCATCATGGGCTTGGGTGCTCACCACCCAGCCACTCAAAACACCGAGGTCGTTGTCCCCAAGGTGGATCACCAGCAACCTGGGGGCTCTCTCGGAATGGTACCGGCCAAAAACCAGAGGGAGGAGCCCCTCCCAACGCAGACCCCTACGGCTCAACCAAACAATGTCTGTCTGCAGGCCCAGGGACAGCTGTGATCCAAAGAAGACCTGGCAGCAAACGAAACTGGCCACAGAGCCAAATGACAGGCCAGTAAGCAGAAACGGCTGAAAAAACAAACAACAATTAAACGCAGCCGACAACGGGGACCCTAGTGGGGGACCATAACATAAGAATGGAAGGCAGTGGACCTCCACTGCCCAATGGCCATGATTCGATCCTCCGCGGTGCCTATCCGAAAGGAATGCATGCCGAACCTGGACGGGTCCGCAACTATCTGGACTAGGGCCCTGGATGTGATTGTCCAGAATTGATATTTGGTTAGAGGGGCCCCATTGCCGTGGCGTAAAAAATTCCCCAGGCCTTCACCACGAACTGCGCAGAAGGGCACCAATGCTGCTACCGGGCATACTTTCCTATCTGTTGTTGGTGCTAATGCGACACTCACTCTCTGGCCGTGCTGGTCCGTTTTCGACCGACACAGGCAGAGGGAGACCCCTCTCTCACTATAAAGCATATCTCTCCACTGGAGCGCGCGCAAGCTGACATCCCTAGTGGAGGTGGCCAAAACTTCGCTTATCCTAAAGGCCCCAAAGAAAAGCGTCATCACTGTCATGTGGAACAGGCTTTATACTGAGAAGTGCACAGCCTGACCCACATTTGTCTTAGGGCCGACAGCTGTGGGATGGACAAAGGTCACTGGGTGTCGGCCACAGGATGAGGCCGTTCCCTGGACCATCCCTCCAACAACCTTCTGATGCGAAAGTCACTGCAAGGCCCACCAGCTTGCCCTTAGTAGTTTTGATGGATAATCCCCATTGATGTAACAGCATGCTGTGCTCCAGCAACTGCTCAATAGGTATGGGCCAGGACTGCCTATAACCCTTGTCTGACCTAAAATCCCACAACTCCTTACCTGCTCTTTGGTAAGCAGCCTGGGTGCTTGGGGCTAAAGACAGCACAGTGGCCCGATCTGCTTCTTGCCTCCAAGGCTCGGTATTCTCGCCAGGCTCCATAATTGCTGTGGCATGCTGTCTGCGAGGCTACATACCCTGGGCGCCAGTGCCCAGAATCTGACCAGCAGCCCACGGGATAAAGTGTCAGTTGCGCCATTCTCCAAACCGGGGACATGGCACGCTGAGAATAATGTGTTTAGAGCCAAAGCTCTGCTCACAAAAAAATGAACCAGATGCATCACCCGTTCGTTTTTGGATGATAAAGAATTAACCACATGGACAACCGGCTGGTTGTCGCACCAAAAGTTGGCTAGCTGGGTTCTCCAAAGTTCGAGTGCTACCACTAGAGGGAAGAATTCCAAGAAAGTGAGATCCCTGCAAATACTTGCCGCAGCCCAGTTGGCCGGCCATGAAGAATGGCACCACCTATCACCTAATATTACCCCAACACCGAGGGAACTTGACGCATGGGAGTGTAATTGCAAGTCTGCTTGGAGAAGCAAATCTTGCCGCCAAAAGGAAACTCCGTTAAACTGGGTCAGGAATGCCTGCCAAACTTGCAAGTCTTCTCTGGCCCCCGCCTTGAGCCACACACGATGGTGTTGCGAGCTCAGGCCCTGCATGGAGGTGTACAATCTGTGTAGAAATGCTCTGCCAGGTGCAATCACCCAACATGCAAAATTGAGCAGCCCTGTGAACTCCTGGAGTTGATTGAGGGTCACCTTCTTAAGGCGGGACACCTCCTCCAGTTTGAGCCGTGTCCTAACTAACTTCTCCTCGGGCAGTCTGCAAGACTGCGTGGAGGAGTCCAATTCTATCCCCAGGAAGGAAATCCTGGAGGATGGTCCTTCCATTTATTCGGGCGCTAAGGGAACCCCTAAGTAAGAACACAGTGTTTTGAATGCCGGCCGGGCCCGCAACCAAGAAGTCATCCAAATAGTGGTTGACTGACTTGGATCCGGTTCACCTCTTGAACGCCCACTAAAGGAAACATAGAAACATAGAAGACTGACGGCAGAAAAAGACCTCATGGTCCATCTAGTCTGCCCTTATACTATTTCCTGTATTTTATCTTACAATGGATATATGTTTATCCCAGGCATGTTTAAATTCAGTTACTGTGGATTTGCCAACCACGTGTGCTGGAAGTTTGTTCCAAGGATCTACTACTCTTTCAGTAAAATACTATTTTCTCATGTTGCCTTTGATCTTTCCCCCAACTAACTTCAGATTGTGTCCCCTTGTTCTTGTGTTCACTTTCCTATTAAAAACACTTCCCTCCTGAACCTTATTTAACCCTTTAACATATTTCAATGTTTCGATCATGTCCCCCCTTTTCCTTCTGTCCTCCGGACTATACAGATTGAGTTCATTAAGTCCTTCCTGATAGGTTTTATGCTTAAGGCCTTCCACCATTCTTCAATTTTGTCAATATCTTTTTGTAGCTGAGGTCTCCAGAACTGAACACAGTACTCCAAATGTGGTCTCACCAGCGCTCTATACAAGGGGATCACAATCTCCCTCTTCCTGCTTGTTATACCTCTAGCTATGCAGCCAAGCATCCTACTTGCTTTTCCTACCACCCGACCACACTACTCACCCATTTTGGGACTGTAAGAAATCACTACCATCTAAATCCTTCTCTTCTGAAGTTTTTGCTAACACAGAACTGCCAATGCAATACTCAGATTGAGGATTCCTTTTCCCCAAGTGCATTATTTTACATTTGGAAACATTAAACTGCTGTTTCCATTGCTTTGACCATTTATCTAGTAAAGCTAAATCATTTACCATATTACAGATCCCTCCAGGAATATCAACCCTATTGCACACTTTAGAGTCATTGGCAAATAGGCAAACCTTCCCTACCAAACCTTCCCCTATGTCATTCAAAAACATATTAAAAAGAATAGGACCCAGAACAGACCCTTGTGGCAAACCGCTTGTAACCTGTCTCTCCTCAGAATACTCGCCATTAACAATAACTCTCTGATGTCTCTGATATCTATGCTTCAGCCAGCTTGAAATCCAGGGATTAAGTCCAATCTTCACTAATTTATCTATCAGCTCTTTATGTGGAACTGTATGAAAGGCTTTGTTGAAGTCCAGATGGGCAATATCCATGGCACCACCTTGATCCAACACCTTTGTGACATAGTCAAATAAATCAATGAGATTAGTCTGACATGATTTGCCTTCACTAAAGCCATGCTGATTTGGATCCAATAAGTTATTGTTTTTTAGGTGCTGATTTATCCTCAATTTGAGTAGAGTCTCCATCATTTTAACTATAACTGATGTCAAGCTAACTGGCCTGTAGTTACCAGCTTCTTCTCTACTGCCCTTCTTGTGGATAGGCACAACACTGGCCATTCTCCAATCCTCAGGGACATCTCCTGTTAACAGGTATTGGTTAAACAAATCAGTCAGGGGGGTAGCAATGACAGATCTGAGTTCTTTAAGAACTCTGGGGTGGATGCCATCTGGACACATTGCCTTATTTATCATTAATCGTTCAAGTTCTTCTAAGACATCGGCTTCTAAGATCATTGGAGCTGAATCCGTACAGCTGGAAGCAATGCTATATCCCTCTGTAGTCTTATTTTGTAAGGTGTCTTTTGAGAAAACTGAACAGAAGTAGCTATTGAAATGGTCAGCGATTCCCTTATTCCCATCAATGCATGTATTATTCCCAGTACTAAGCTTCATGATGTTGCAGTTTTTCTTTTTCCTATCACTAATATATCTGAAGAAGGTTTTATTCCCCTTCTTTACAGATTTTGCAGTTTCTTCCTCTTTTGAGGCTTTAGCAGCATATATTATCTGTTTCGCCTCCTTCTGTCTCATTTTATACACCTCTCTATCAGCTATACTTCCAGACTCTTTATACCTCCTATAGGCAGCCTTTTTTTCACTGACTATAGCCCTTACATAATTGCTAAACCATAGTGGTTTCTTCTTCCTTTTACCTTTAGTTATCCGCTTTACATACAGTCCTGTGGCTTTTAAGATGGCCTTTTTTAATACAGTCCACTGGGTGCTCACTCCTGCCATTTTATCCCTCCCTTTTAATTCATTATTTAAATATTCCCCCATTGCATTACAATTTGTTTTTCTGAAATCCAATACTTTGGTTGCATTATAGGATAGCTCACAATGAGTTTTTACATCAAACCACAAACATAGATGGTCACTGCAGCCTAAATTTTCTCCCACCTTGACCTCTGAAACCCAATTCCCATTCGTAAAAACTAAATCTAGAATATTTTCCCCTCTAGTTGGTATCTTAACCAGCTGTGCCAGAGCTGCTCCTGTAAAGGCCTCTACTATATTCTTACTTTTGCATGTAAGGGCACTGGGGATATTCCAGTCAACATCAGGCATGTTGAAATCACCCATAACCACAATATCTCCCTTTACTGTCATTAGGGTAATTTCATCCACCATTTTGTTGTCATGTTCCTCAGATTGCCCTGGAGGCCTATAGATCACCCCAATTCTTATGACAGAACCGTCTTTATTTTGCATGCAAATCCAGAGGGTCTCCAGATCTTTACATGTATTTTGAACTAGTATTGTTTTTAGACTTTCTTTAACATAAATGGCTACTCCACCTCCCCTTCTCTCTATTCTATCCTTCCTATATAGTGTATATCCTGGTATGGATATTTCCCATTCATTAGAATCCTTAAACCATGTCTCAGTTATGACTATCAGATCCAAATTATCTCTAGATATTATGGCCATTAACTCACAGAGCTTGTTGCTCAAGCTTCGAGCATTCGTGCACATTACCCGAAGAACATTATTTTCATTATTAGTTTGCCCCTTATCATCAACAACTACATCTATTTTATTTATAGCTCCCTTTTCATAAGCTTCCAGAAATTGATTTATCCTGATTGGCCGGGGACAGAAATCCTCCACATCTGTTACATCTCTGTCCCCTTTACCTAGTTTAAATGACTGTCCAAAAAAGTTCTGAATTCCTCACCGACCACCTGGGTACCTCTGTTTGATGGATGCAAACCATCCCTCTTAAACAACTCCCTACTGACATCATGACTTACATAGCCAAAACCTTCAGCTTTACACCACTTAACCACACATTAAACTCTCTGATACAAGTTGTTTTATCCTCCTGTCCACAAACCGGTAACACCTCTGTGAAAGTCACTTAATCAGTTATGTTACCTAGCTCCACACTTAGAAATTGATAATCTCTTTTTACTACATTAACATTTCTCTGGGACAAATCATTTGTGCTAAGATGCACCACCACATCAACGTTATTACCTTTACTCACAGCCTTGACAATGTTTGTAATCTACCTCCTGTCCCTGCTGGCAGTGGCTCCTGGTAGACACCTCATCACTTTCACCACATCCTTACTCTGTCCCAAATCAACACCTCTAATAATCAAGTCACCCAAAAGAAAATGTGTCCTCTTTTTATTTCTACTAACTGCTCTTGATGGCTTGGTGACACTATGCACCTCATTTACAACAACTTCTCCTTTGAACATCCCATCATTTTCCGCCTCAGGGGCCTTGCTAATACCTACAACATCCTTACTATTTAAATCTGCAAGAACATTATAGGGATTGGATACAGAGAGACCAAAATTGCTATGTTTTTGCTCAACTGCACGTAATCTTCCTGAAACAACAGTTGTCCACACAGCCCTCCTCCTCGGGGGGGGCACTATGGAAGTGGAGGCTGCACACATGGCTGCATTACAGCACGTGGCTGGGACAATCTTTCCACTTCTGCCTGCAAGCTACAAACTAAGGACTGCAATCTAGAGATCTCGCCATATAAACTAGATGTTCTTATGCAAAGAGGGCAGCACCCCAAGTTCCACAAGGTACTACGGAACAAAACAGCCAAACAAGTGTTACACTGCACCAAGCCAGTCATCTTAACAATGTATTGAAATACAAGTACTTAGCCAGAAAATCAACCCCTATTGCTACCAAACTTTGCTGATTTTGGTTTATAGTTACTATATGATTTGCGGGCCGCCAGGCGCACGGGCCACTAGTTTTCTCTCCTCTTTCTCTGTGTTCTGAAAGTGCAATTTAAAATGGCTTTTCCCACCTTTTTATACTTCCCAGTCTAGTCCCACTCCAGCCTAATGTGTGAGTGGTCTGTGCTTAAACACAATCAGTCAATAAAATTGTCTCTTACAGCTAGTAATATCTGCCCCTCCTCCTTGAATTCAAAAATACAAACTGTAAAAGAGCACTAGTTTTCTCTCCTCTTTCTCTGTGTTCTGAAAGTGCAGTTTAAAAATGGCTTTTCCCACTTTTTTATACTTCCCAGTCTAGTCCCACTCCAGCCTAATGTGTGAGTGGTCTGTGCTTAAACACAATCAGCCAATAAAATTGTCCCTTACAGCCAGTAATATTTGCCCCTCCTACTTGAATTCAAAAAATACAAACTGTAAAAGAGCACTAGTTTTCTCTCCTCTTTCTCTGTGTTCTGAAAGTGCAGTTTAAAAATGGCTTTTCCCACCTTTTTATACTTCCCAGTCTAGTCCCACTCCAGCCTAATGTGTGAGTGGTCTGTGTTTAAACACAATCAGCCAATAAAATTGTCCCTTACAGCCAGTAATATTTGCCCCTCCTACTTGAATTCAAAAAATACAAACTGTAAAAGAGCACTAGTTTTCTCTCCTCTTTCTCTGTGTTCTGAAAGTGCAATTTAAAATGGCTTTTCCCATCTTTTTATACTTCCCAGTGATTAAGCTAGCCTGAGATATACATTCATATTTAGTGCTAGCCTAAATTCTGCATTTCTTAAACCTTGACCTATGCCCCACATATATAGTTATGTTTGACATTTAGAGTACAAAAGTACATTTTGTGTTTATAATCTATGCCTTGCATCTGGTAGAACATAGCTGTGCTACAGGAAAAGGACATGGCTTTGATGGTGCAGAGATAGAGCACATAGCTCTATGTATGAACCCACATACTAACAGCAAGTTCCTTTTTTGTTGTACATTCTGCACCTTCTATATTGTATAACCCCTTTTTTTACTTTCTGTATAAGGAAACATTGACAACTAGTATCTGATTGGCTGATATTGTGCGTTTTTTGTACTCCTTTGGAATTGTATAAAGAGCCATGAAAAACAATCCACGTTGTTCAGACATTGCTTTTATATCTTCTGAACCTGAAGTTACTCAAATAAACCTGAGTTACGCAATCTCCTTGTGGTCTCCATTCCCTTGATTGGCAACTGAGTTTTGCTGCAACATTTCTGGTGGCCCGTACAGGGACTCGAGGGGCCCTGACGCCCTCTGGATGCCCACCGTGGTGTCAGTTGCCCTGTAATGTGAGAGAGGAATCGTCCAGGCGCCATCGGACATTTTATCCGAGGACCTTCCCACTGACACGGGGGCGGCGACACCACCGGTTTGTATTCCAAGAACCATCGAGTGGGAGATCAAAGACCAGGACATCTGTTCGCCGGCTGGAAGAGTAACCGTGTCTCCAAGATAAAAGGCAAGTCCTCAACTATATGCACTTTTTAGAGACTGGTGCGAGTCTATCTCTCCCTATGTCAAGGGACAGAGGCAAGGACTGATCACCCTCGTTTTGGCTCGTTCTTCATTAAAGGGCTCGTAAGGTGGGAGGCCTATGTTTTTAGAGAAAAAGTTGTTTGTGTGTGTGTGATTGCTTACCGCGGTTCCCACAGGTGACTGTGAGTTCCAGGACCTTGGGCCGGTAGAGGTTGTGCGAAGTGAATAAAAATCCTTTTGTGTCTCAAGGGAAGGACCCCTTACCTCCCTTGTATACTCCCTCCCCTTTTCTGTCTGGTGCCCCGGGTGGAAGGTGGGAGGGAAACCGAGTGTGCCCAAAAACCCCCCTTGAGTGTGTAATGAAACATTTCAACCAGGTTTATAATAACCAAACTCGAGAATATGGTATAAAGTGGAGCCATCACATTCTGACCAACCTTTGTACGTCAGAATGGCCCTCCTTCAACTTGGGAGGGCCCGATATAGGAACCTTTGATATTCCCACTATATTGTCAGTTCATAGACTTGTATTTGAAATTGGCTCGAAACCCACCTCCATGGGTCACCAAATATAGGACCCAACAATGTAAAGTCATGGCCATGGTCCCCATTCAGGGGCCACGCTCAGGAGAAGGACCCCTAGGAGGGGGGGAGAAGACTCGTCCCCTCCCTGGCAGCCCCATTGTTCCGTCTCCCTCGCCAAAGGGGTCGAAAGATTCAGTCGATCCCTCGAGGGAGATAGGAAAATGTAAAACCCCCGTATTGTCCAGTTGCCTAGAGGAAGTGCCCCAGCCTCCGCCATACATCCTTTTGCCCTGTGGCCAGGCCCGGGCACAGTCGTCCATGAAACTGGATGAGGCAGTAGGATCCAGTCCTTCACAACAACTCCCAAAGTTGGCACTGAGAAATGCCCCAGAAAAGGACCCATACAGAGTGTCAAACAAGTAGTGGTGGATCCTAAAGATCCTACCCACTGTGTAACGTTTCCCTTGTCACAAGATATATTGTTAGTAATTCCAGATGAGGCATTCTCTTACTATAGGGACACCGACTTAGAGTCGTGTACCCCTTTGACTCATTTGTGAGTGAGTATATTGATAAACCCCTTTTTGGTTTATGTGAAGTTATTTTGATTATTGTTTCGAATACATACTGGAAGGCCTGAATTTGTTTCTATTGTGATAAAATGAAAGCCACTGAAGTCACCCAATCCCTTCTCTATCCCATTGTGACCTGGAAGGAACTGTCCTCTGGGATCTGCCTAGATAATGTTCCTGAAATCCTGCAGAAAACACTTAAAATTATTAAGTTGAAAAGCCCACTTTTTATGTGCCCACATGTTAGTGCTTAGTTATAACAAACACTGTAGAGAGGACCCTACCAGCTACCTTTCTTTGTGTTGTGAAGCTTGCTTCTCTTAAATCTTGGGTCCACTTCACTCCTATCAAACTGGCTGTCCCACTCTTGTGGACAGCATTTCTTCATTGTATATTAAGAGGTTGAGGATGAGAAAGAAGTTATAAAGGTTTTTGATGGCTTTATTTGGCAGTTGAAGGGAATTCCGTATTGATGAATTCCAAGATTAGTGTATAGATGTGGGTATGAAAGAGGTTTCTTTTATGTATAGTAGTTTGTGTGTTTCACATATGATGAACTGGAGTCCAATACTGAGGAAAATAACTGCCAATTTTCATGTTTTCTGATAGATGAATTTATCTACTAATTACCTATTGAGTTACTTTTTAGAAAATTCATCATTACATTAAAAGCGCATACTGTACCTCTAAAACAGCGTTTCCCAACCGGTGTACCGCGGCACACTAGTGTGCCGCGAGACATGGCCAGGTGTGCCGCGAGAAGCTCCAGCTGGGCGGGGCGCTGCCGGCGCCCCTGCCTGAGTGTCGTCCTGTGGATGGTCTTGGGCTTCACAGTTGCTTCCTGGTTCCCTCTCCTCCCACCGCCTGTGTCTCCCGCCGTCGCCTCCACCAAGCCAGTGCCCATTGCCGTGGGTTCCTCGAGTGGGAGCTGCCACTTCCCTCCGTCCAGCTCAGCCACGCTGCCGTAGAAAGCACAGAGGTTATTGCCACCACTTCTGCCTCCACTCAGGGAGCCACCGTGGTCACCGCGCCTTTTCCTCTCGCTCAACTCAACCACGATGGCTCCCTGAGTGGAAGCAGAGGTGGCGGCAATAACCTCTGCACTTTCTACGGCAGCGTGGCTGGGCTGCCTGGAAGGAAGCGGCAGCTCCGAGGAATGAGGCGCTGGCGGTAGACACAGGCGGAGGGAGGAGAGGGAACCAGGAAGCAATCGTAAAGCCCAATACCAGCCACAGAACGACCTTCAGCCAGGGGCACCGGGTCCGCGCGCAGCCATGGTGGGAGCAGCATGAGAAAGAGAGGATTCTATCCCCCGAGGAGATGCCCATCGAGCTGCAGGTCCCGCTGCCGTCGCCTTCTTTCCCTCCGCCTCTTTCTCCTCATGCAGCCTGAGCCCGCCTTTGCGAGTCCGCCCTGGCTTTCGCTTTGCCCCATGATTTCCCCGCAATTTCATCCAGGCCACCTCTTGCCTCCTTTTGAACTGCGGGGAAATCTGCGAGCGAAGCAAAAGCCAGGGCGGGAGAGAAGCGCGGTGGTGGGGAAGGAGGAGAGCCCCTCAGCGCTTCCCCTCCACCAAGATGCCTGCTTGTCCTCGCGCCTCGTTGCTACCTCCTGCCTTTTTCCAGGGGCCTTTGGAAGGCACCCAGGGAAGGGGCGGGATTGGGGGTGGCTGCAGCGGCTTTTCGTCTTCCTCATCCAGCTGCTAACGCCAGCCCAGCCCCTCTTGCAGTCCCTTCACCGAGCGCTTTTGTCCCAGGCTGTCAGCGAAAGGGCTACAGGACAGGCGGGGCTGGCGTTCTTCTCACAGCTGAAGCAGGATTTGGAATGTCGGGGGTGTGTGCGTGCGGGCTCTGCATCCCCCTGGCACCCAGAACATTTAAAATAAGAAAAACCTTCGCCGGCCTCCGCAGAGAAGAAAGGAAGAGAGAGAAAGAGAGAGAGAGCAAGAGAGACATAGCAAGAGAGGCAGAGAGAGAGAGAGAAAGAGAAAGAGAAAGAAAGAAAGAGATCTAGCAAGAGAGAGAGAAAGAGAGACACAGAAAGAGACACAGAAAGAGACACAGAAAGAGACACAGAGAGAGAGAAAGAGATAGCAAGAGAGAGAGAAAGAAAGAAAGAAAGAGAGAGAATGAAAGAGATAGCAAGAGAGGCAGAGAGAGCAAGGGAGAGAGAAAGACATATAGGGAGGGAAGGAGGGAGAGAGAAAGAGAGCAAAAAAGAGGAAGAAAGAAAGAGGGATGGAGAGAGAGAGAGAAGGAAAGGAAGAGAGAGAAAGAGTGAGGGAGAAATAGAGCGAAATGGAGGAAGATTTTTTTTTGTCAAAACTTTTCTTTAGCCACCCCCCCACCCCCCTGTTCAGTGTTCCCCAGGATTTTGAAAATATGAATAAAGTGCCGCGGCTCAAAAAAGGTTGGGAAACACTGCTCTAAAAGAACCCGATAACTTTGAAAGGAATTTGAATGAAAGATTTTGGCACAAATATATTTAAATGATACATAGCAGGAATTTGTTTTTTTTTAACAATTACCTTTTATATTTGTTGGAAGGAATAGTCTCTTGTTGTATGCCCATAAGAAAATTGCTAGCTGGGATATTTTGAAGGATATCTTGAGGTTCCAGATGAGGGAAAACATTTTTTTTTAAACCCTTTGATCAGGGCCGCCATCAGGAATTTTGGGGCCCCATACAGCCTAAGTGTCTGCCCCCCCCCGCCATTTTAAAACTACTTTTTTTAAGTTTTTAAGAAGATGTTAGATAATCATCTGAAAATAGCTGTAAATAAAACCCGATGTTCCCAGAATTAACCGCCCCTCTCCGAGTTTTCGGAGAGGGGCGGCATACAAATCCAAATAATAAATTATGATAGCAACAACTTGACCTTAGTTTTACTGGAACTATAGAATAATCATATAATAACCGCTGATGTTACAGGCCGTATAACTATATAAAGAAGGAACTGTGAGGATAACAGTTCAAAAGGGATGGGGGTGGTGTTTGTTATGTTGTGTTGTTTTGTTGCTTGTCTTATAAAATGCAAATACAAAATTTAAACAAACAAATAAGTATATTGTAAAATGATAGATTATGTAAAACCCCCGTATTGTCCAGTTGCCTGGAGAAAGTGCCCCAGCCTCCGCCATACATCCTTTTGCCCTGTGGCCAGGCCCGGGCACAGTCGTCCATGAAACTGGATGAGGCAGTAGGATCCAGTCCTTCACAACAACTCCCAAAGTTGGCACTGAGAAATGCCCCAGAAAAGGACCCATACAGAGTGTCAAACAAGTAGTGGTGGATCCTAAAGATCCTACCCACTGTGTAACGTTTCCCTTGTCACAAGATATATTGTTAGTAATTCCAGATGAGGCATTCTCTTACTATAGGGACACCGACTTAGAGTCGTGTACCCCTTTGACTCATTTGTGAGTGAGTATATTGATAAACCCCTTTTTGGTTTATGTGAAGTTATTTTGATTATTGTTTCGAATACATACTGGAAGGCCTGAATTTGTTTCTATTGTGATAAAATGAAAGCCACTGAAGTCACCCAATCCCTTCTCTATCCCATTGTGACCTGGAAGGAACTGTCCTCTGGGATCTGCCTAGATAATGTTCCTGAAATCCTGCAGAAAACACTTAAAATTATTAAGTTGAAAAGCCCACTTTTTATGTGCCCACATGTTAGTGCTTAGTTATAACAAACACTGTAGAGAGGACCCTACCAGCTACCTTTCTTTGTGTTGTGAAGCTTGCTTCTCTTAAATCTTGGGTCCACTTCACTCCTATCAAACTGGCTGTCCCACTCTTGTGGACAGCATTTCTTCATTGTATATTAAGAGGTTGAGGATGAGAAAGAAGTTATAAAGGTTTTTGATGGCTTTATTTGGCAGTTGAAGGGAATTCCGTATTGATGAATTCCAAGATTAGTGTATAGATGTGGGTATGAAAGAGGTTTCTTTTATGTATAGTAGTTTGTGTGTTTCACATATGATGAACTGGAGTCCAATACTGAGGAAAATAACTGCCAATTTTCATGTTTTCTGATAGATGAATTTATCTACTAATTACCTATTGAGTTACTTTTTAGAAAATTCATCATTACATTAAAAGCGCATACTGTACCTCTAAAACAGCGTTTCCCAACCGGTGTACCGCGGCACACTAGTGTGCCGCGAGACATGGCCAGGTGTGCCGCGAGAAGCTCCAGCTGGGCGGGGCGCTGCCGGCGCCCCTGCCTGAGTGTCGTCCTGTGGATGGTCTTGGGCTTCACAGTTGCTTCCTGGTTCCCTCTCCTCCCACCGCCTGTGTCTCCCGCCGTCGCCTCCACCAAGCCAGTGCCCATTGCCGTGGGTTCCTCGAGTGGGAGCTGCCACTTCCCTCCGTCCAGCTCAGCCACGCTGCCGTAGAAAGCACAGAGGTTATTGCCACCACTTCTGCCTCCACTCAGGGAGCCACCGTGGTCACCGCGCCTTTTCCTCTCGCTCAACTCAACCACGATGGCTCCCTGAGTGGAAGCAGAGGTGGCGGCAATAACCTCTGCACTTTCTACGGCAGCGTGGCTGGGCTGCCTGGAAGGAAGCGGCAGCTCCGAGGAATGAGGCGCTGGCGGTAGACACAGGCGGAGGGAGGAGAGGGAACCAGGAAGCAATCGTAAAGCCCAATACCAGCCACAGAACGACCTTCAGCCAGGGGCACCGGGTCCGCGCGCAGCCATGGTGGGAGCAGCATGAGAAAGAGAGGATTCTATCCCCCGAGGAGATGCCCATCGAGCTGCAGGTCCCGCTGCCGTCGCCTTCTTTCCCTCCGCCTCTTTCTCCTCATGCAGCCTGAGCCCGCCTTTGCGAGTCCGCCCTGGCTTTCGCTTTGCCCCATGATTTCCCCGCAATTTCATCCAGGCCACCTCTTGCCTCCTTTTGAACTGCGGGGAAATCTGCGAGCGAAGCAAAAGCCAGGGCGGGAGAGAAGCGCGGTGGTGGGGAAGGAGGAGAGCCCCTCAGCGCTTCCCCTCCACCAAGATGCCTGCTTGTCCTCGCGCCTCGTTGCTACCTCCTGCCTTTTTCCAGGGGCCTTTGGAAGGCACCCAGGGAAGGGGCGGGATTGGGGGTGGCTGCAGCGGCTTTTCGTCTTCCTCATCCAGCTGCTAACGCCAGCCCAGCCCCTCTTGCAGTCCCTTCACCGAGCGCTTTTGTCCCAGGCTGTCAGCGAAAGGGCTACAGGACAGGCGGGGCTGGCGTTCTTCTCACAGCTGAAGCAGGATTTGGAATGTCGGGGGTGTGTGCGTGCGGGCTCTGCATCCCCCTGGCACCCAGAACATTTAAAATAAGAAAAACCTTCGCCGGCCTCCGCAGAGAAGAAAGGAAGAGAGAGAAAGAGAGAGAGAGCAAGAGAGACATAGCAAGAGAGGCAGAGAGAGAGAGAGAAAGAGAAAGAGAAAGAAAGAAAGAGATCTAGCAAGAGAGAGAGAAAGAGAGACACAGAAAGAGACACAGAAAGAGACACAGAAAGAGACACAGAGAGAGAGAAAGAGATAGCAAGAGAGAGAGAAAGAAAGAAAGAAAGAGAGAGAATGAAAGAGATAGCAAGAGAGGCAGAGAGAGCAAGGGAGAGAGAAAGACATATAGGGAGGGAAGGAGGGAGAGAGAAAGAGAGCAAAAAAGAGGAAGAAAGAAAGAGGGATGGAGAGAGAGAGAGAAGGAAAGGAAGAGAGAGAAAGAGTGAGGGAGAAATAGAGCGAAATGGAGGAAGATTTTTTTTTGTCAAAACTTTTCTTTAGCCACCCCCCCACCCCCCTGTTCAGTGTTCCCCAGGATTTTGAAAATATGAATAAAGTGCCGCGGCTCAAAAAAGGTTGGGAAACACTGCTCTAAAAGAACCCGATAACTTTGAAAGGAATTTGAATGAAAGATTTTGGCACAAATATATTTAAATGATACATAGCAGGAATTTGTTTTTTTTTAACAATTACCTTTTATATTTGTTGGAAGGAATAGTCTCTTGTTGTATGCCCATAAGAAAATTGCTAGCTGGGATATTTTGAAGGATATCTTGAGGTTCCAGATGAGGGAAAACATTTTTTTTTAAACCCTTTGATCAGGGCCGCCATCAGGAATTTTGGGGCCCCATACAGCCTAAGTGTCTGCCCCCCCCCGCCATTTTAAAACTACTTTTTTTAAGTTTTTAAGAAGATGTTAGATAATCATCTGAAAATAGCTGTAAATAAAACCCGATGTTCCCAGAATTAACCGCCCCTCTCCGAGTTTTCGGAGAGGGGCGGCATACAAATCCAAATAATAAATTATGATAGCAACAACTTGACCTTAGTTTTACTGGAACTATAGAATAATCATATAATAACCGCTGATGTTACAGGCCGTATAACTATATAAAGAAGGAACTGTGAGGATAACAGTTCAAAAGGGATGGGGGTGGTGTTTGTTATGTTGTGTTGTTTTGTTGCTTGTCTTATAAAATGCAAATACAAAATTTAAACAAACAAATAAGTATATTGTAAAATGATAGATTATGTAAAACCCCCGTATTGTCCAGTTGCCTGGAGAAAGTGCCCCAGCCTCCGCCATACATCCTTTTGCCCTGTGGCCAGGCCCGGGCACAGTCGTCCATGAAACTGGATGAGGCAGTAGGATCCAGTCCTTCACAACAACTCCCAAAGTTGGCACTGAGAAATGCCCCAGAAAAGGACCCATACAGAGTGTCAAACAAGTAGTGGTGGATCCTAAAGATCCTACCCACTGTGTAACGTTTCCCTTGTCACAAGATATATTGTTAGTAATTCCAGATGAGGCATTCTCTTACTATAGGGACACCGACTTAGAGTTGTGTACCCCTTTGACTCATTTGTGAGTGAGTATATTGATAAACCCCTTTTTGGTTTATGTGAAGTTATTTTGATTATTGTTTCGAATACATACTGGAAGGCCTGAATTTGTTTCTATTGTGATAAAATGAAAGCCACTGAAGTCACCCAATCCCTTCTCTATCCCATTGTGACCTGGAAGGAACTGTCCTCTGGGATCTGCCTAGATAATGTTCCTGAAATCCTGCAGAAAACACTTAAAATTATTAAGTTGAAAAGCCCACTTTTTATGTGCCCACATGTTAGTGCTTAGTTATAACAAACACTGTAGAGAGGACCCTACCAGCTACCTTTCTTTGTGTTGTGAAGCTTGCTTCTCTTAAATCTTGGGTCCACTTCACTCCTATCAAACTGGCTGTCCCACTCTTGTGGACAGCATTTCTTCATTGTATATTAAGAGGTTGAGGATGAGAAAGAAGTTATAAAGGTTTTTGATGGCTTTATTTGGCAGTTGAAGGGAATTCCGTATTGATGAATTCCAAGATTAGTGTATAGATGTGGGTATGAAAGAGGTTTCTTTTATGTATAGTAGTTTGTGTGTTTCACATATGATGAACTGGAGTCCAATACTGAGGAAAATAACTGCCAATTTTCATGTTTTCTGATAGATGAATTTATCTACTAATTACCTATTGAGTTACTTTTTAGAAAATTCATCATTACATTAAAAGCGCATACTGTACCTCTAAAACAGCGTTTCCCAACCGGTGTACCGCGGCACACTAGTGTGCCGCGAGACATGGCCAGGTGTGCCGCGAGAAGCTCCAGCTGGGCGGGGCGCTGCCGGCGCCCCTGCCTGAGTGTCGTCCTGTGGATGGTCTTGGGCTTCACAGTTGCTTCCTGGTTCCCTCTCCTCCCACCGCCTGTGTCTCCCGCCGTCGCCTCCACCAAGCCAGTGCCCATTGCCGTGGGTTCCTCGAGTGGGAGCTGCCGCTTCCCTCCGTCCAGCTCAGCCACGCTGCCGTAGAAAGCACAGAGGTTATTGCCACCACTTCTGCCTCCACTCAGGGAGCCACCGTGGTCACCGCGCCTTTTCCTCTCGCTCAACTCAACCACGATGGCTCCCTGAGTGGAAGCAGAGGTGGCGGCAATAACCTCTGCACTTTCTACGGCAGCGTGGCTGGGCTGCCTGGAAGGAAGCGGCAGCTCCGAGGAATGAGGCGCTGGCGGTAGACACAGGCGGAGGGAGGAGAGGGAACCAGGAAGCAATCGTAAAGCCCAATACCAGCCACAGAACGACCTTCAGCCAGGGGCACCGGGTCCGCGCGCAGCCATGGTGGGAGCAGCATGAGAAAGAGAGGATTCTATCCCCCGAGGAGATGCCCATCGAGCTGCAGGTCCCGCTGCCGTCGCCTTCTTTCCCTCCGCCTCTTTCTCCTCATGCAGCCTGAGCCCGCCTTTGCGAGTCCGCCCTGGCTTTCGCTTTGCCCCATGATTTCCCCGCAATTTCATCCAGGCCACCTCTTGCCTCCTTTTGAACTGCGGGGAAATCTGCGAGCGAAGCAAAAGCCAGGGCGGGAGAGAAGCGCGGTGGTGGGGAAGGAGGAGAGCCCCTCAGCGCTTCCCCTCCACCAAGATGCCTGCTTGTCCTCGCGCCTCGTTGCTACCTCCTGCCTTTTTCCAGGGGCCTTTGGAAGGCACCCAGGGAAGGGGCGGGATTGGGGGTGGCTGCAGCGGCTTTTCGTCTTCCTCATTCGGCTGCTAACGCCAGCCCAGCCCCTCTTGCAGTCCCTTCACCGAGCGCTTTTGTCCCAGGCTGTCAGCGAAAGGGCTACAGGACAGGCGGGGCTGGCGTTCTTCTCACAGCTGAAGCAGGATTTGGAATGTCGGGGGTGTGTGCGTGCGGGCTCTGCATCCCCCTGGCACCCAGAACATTTAAAATAAGAAAAACCTTCGCCGGCCTCCGCAGAGAAGAAAGAAAGAGAGAGAAAGAGAGAGAGAGCAAGAGAGACATAGCAAGAGAGGCAGAGAGAGAGAAAGAGAAAGAGAAAGAAAGAAAGAAAGAGAGCTAGCAAGAGAGAGAGAAAGAGAGACACAGAAAGAGACACAGAAAGAGACACAGAAAGAGACACAGAGAGAGAGAAAGAGATAGCAAGAGAGAGAGAAAGAAAGAAAGAAAGAAAGAGAGAGAATGAAAGAGATAGCAAGAGAGGCAGAGAGAGCAAGGGAGAGAGAAAGACATATAGGGAGGGAAGGAGGGAGAGAGAAAGAGAGCAAAAAAGAGGAAGAAAGAAAGAGGGATGGAGAGAGAGAGAGAAGGAAAGGAAGAGAGAGAAAGAGTGAGGGAGAAATAGAGCGAAATGGAGGAAGATTTTTTTTTGTCAAAACTTTTCTTTAGCCCCCCCCCACCCCCCTGTTCAGTGTTCCCCAGGATTTTGAAAATATGAATAAAGTGCCGCGGCTCAAAAAAGGTTGGGAAACACTGCTCTAAAAGAACCCGATAACTTTGAAAGGAATTTGAATGAAAGATTTTGGCACAAATATATTTAAATGATACATAGCAGGAATTTGTTTTTGTTTTTAACAATTACCTTTTATATTTGTTGGAAGGAATAATCTCTTGTTGTATGCCCATAAGAAAATTGCTAGCTGGGATATTTTGAAGGATATCTTGAGGTTCCAGATGAGGGAAAACATTTTTTTTAAAACCCTTTGATCAGGGCCGCCATCAGGAATTTTGGGGCCCCATACAGCCTAAGTGTCTGCCCCCCCCCGCCATTTTAAAACTACTTTTTTAAAGTTTTTAAGAAGATGTTAGATAATCATCTGAAAATAGCTGTAAATAAAACCCGATGTTCCCAGAATTAACCGCCCCTCTCCGAGTTTTCGGAGAGGGGCGGCATACAAATCCAAATAATAAATTATGATAGCAACAACTTGACCTTAGTTTTACTGGAACTATAGAATAATCATATAATAACCGCTGATGTTACAGGCCGTATAACTATATAAAGAAGGAACTGTGAGGATAACAGTTCAAAAGGGATGGGGGTGGTGTTTGTTATGTTGTGTTGTTTTGTTGCTTGTCTTATAAAATGCAAATACAAAATTTAAACAAACAAATAAGTATATTGTAAAATGATAGATTATGTACTATCTTATTTTTTTAATGTTTACATAATAACTACTTTTTTTAAAAAAGTCATCTGTCTGAAGTAGTGTAGGATTCCTGTCTAAGCAGGGGGTTGGACTAGAAGACCTCCAAGGTGCCTTCCCACTGTTATTCTATTCTAATTATCCAGGGGGTTGTGTAGTTATCAGTGGTATTTAAATAGGAGCTGTTAAAAAAAAAAAATACAATTTCATATTGCTTCACATCTCAATATCCTTTTCGATCTAGTTTTTACGCCCATCGGTGAACGCAGGTCTGAACAAGCCCGTGGTATCCAAGTTAATTTCAATGTACACTGCTCAAAAAAAAGTGAAGGGAACACTTAAACAACACAATATAAACTCCAAGTTCTCAATCAGCGTTGCTTCCTAAGTGGACAGTTTGATTTCACAGAAGTTTGATTTACTTGGAGTTATATTGTGTTGTTTAAGTGTTTCCTTTATTTTTTTGAACAGTGTAGATAGAGCAGGAGGTCTCCAATCTTGGCGACTTTAAGACTTGCCGACTTCAACTCCTAGAGTTCCTCAGCCAGCGAAGCTGCCTGGACAACTCTGGGAGTTGAAGTCCGCAAGTCTTAAAGTCTCCAAGGTTGGAGACCCTCTGATAATACAGGGATTCTATCGTTGTATAAGTCAGTGTTTCCCAACCTTTTTTGAGCCGCGGCACATTATTCATATTTTCAAAATCCTGGGGAACATTGAAAGGGGGGGGGGTGGGCTAAAGAAAAGTTTGGACAAAAAAACCCCCTCTCTCTTCCTCCCTTTTGCTCTATTTCTCCCTCTTTCTCTCTTTTCCTTCCTTCCCTTCTTTCTCTCTCTCCATCCGTCTTTCTTTCTTCCTCTCTTTTTTGATCTCTTTCTCTCTCCCTCCTTCCCTTCCTCTGTCTTTCTCTCTCCCTTGCTCTCTCTCTCTCTCTCTCTGTCTCTCTTGCTATCTCTTTCTTGCTTTTTTCTCTCTCTCTTTCACTGTCTTGCTATACGTCTCTTTCTTTCTCTTTGCCTCTCTTGCTATCTCTCTTTCTTTCTCTTTCTCTCTCTCTCTGCCTCTCTTGCTAAGTTTCTCTTTTTCTCTTGCTATGTCTCTCTTTCTTTTTCTCTCTCTCTGCCTCTCTTGCTATGTCTCTCTTTCTCTCTCTTTTTCTCTGCCTCTCTTGCTGTCTCTCTTTCTTGCTCTCTCTCTCTTTCTCTGCCTCTCTTGCTATGTCTCTCTTTCTCTCTCTCTCTGCCTCTCTTATATGTCTCTCTTTCTTTCTCTTTCTCTCTCTCTCTGCCTCTCTTGCTAAGTCTCTCTTTTTCTCTTGCTATGTCTCTCTTTCTTTTTCTCACTCTCTGCCTCTCTTGCTATGTCTCTTTCTCTCTCTCTTTCTCTGCCTCTCTTGCTGTCTCTCTTTCTTGCTCTGTCTCTCTTTCTCTGCCTCTCTTGCTATGTCTCTCTTTCTCTCCCTCTTTCTCTGCCTCTCTTGCTGTCTCTCTTTCTTGCTCTGTCTCTCTTTCTTTGCCTCTCTTGCTATGTCTCTCTTTCTCTCTCTCTCTCTTGCTATGTCTCTCTTTCTTTCTCTTTCTCTCTCTCTCTGCCTCTCTTGCTAAGTCTCTCTGTCTCTCTTGCTATGTCTCTCTTTCTTTCTCTGTCTCTCTCTCTCTGCCTCTCTTGCTAAGTCTCTCTTTTTCTCTTGCTATGTCTCTCTTTCTTTTTCTCTCTCTCTGACTCTCTTGCTATGTCTCTCTTTCTCTCTCTCTTTCTCTGCCTCTCTTGCTGTCTCTCTTTCTTGCTCTGTCTCTCTTTCTCTGCCTCTCTGCCTCTCTTATATGTCTCTCTTTCTTTCTCTTTCTTTTTCTCTCTCTCTGCCTCTCTTGCTATGTCTCTCTTTCTCTCTCTCTTTCTCTGCCTCTCTTTCTGTCTCTCTTTCTTGCTCTGTCTCTCTTTCTCTGCCTCTCTTGCTATGTCTCTCTTTCTCTCTCTCTCTGTCTCTCTTGCTATGTCTCTCTTTCTTTCTCTCTCTGTCTCTCTTGCTATGTCTCTCTTTCTTTCTCTTTCTCTCTCTCTTGCTATGTCTCTCTTTCTCTGCCTCTCTTGCTATGTCTCTCTTTCTCTCTCTCTCTGTCTCTCTTGCTATGTCTCTCTTTCTTTCTCTTTCTCTCTCCCTCTGCCTCTCTTGCTAAGTCTCTCTTTTTCTCTTGCTATGTCTCTCTTTTTCTCTCTCTCTGCCTCTCTTGCTATGTCTCTCTTTCTCTCTCTCTTTCTCTGCCTCTCTTGCTGTCTCTCTTTCTTGCTATGTCTCTCTTTCTCTCTCTCTCTGCCTCTCTTATATGTCTCTCTTTCTTTCTTTCTCTCTCTCTCTCTCAGCTGACCGCCACGTCAGGGCTCCCGCTTGCATTCAGCTGAGAGAGAGAGAGAGCGCTCCCTCTCGCCGCCGCCTGGAGCTCCCTCTTGCCACCGCCATCTCCCCGCGACTGCCTGCGGCCGCTGCAGCCCCCCTCCCACCGGGCCACAAAGGACACTTGCCGCCGACGCCAGTGAAGCTTCAGCTGGGCGGGGCGCTGCCGGTACTTCCATCCTGGGGCTCCCGCTCGCAGCTCTGCCCCGCCTCCTGCTCGATGCTGCGGTTTTTGGCGCTGTCCTGCTGTGCCCCAAAGAAGGAAGGCGGGAAAAAGGCGCGAAGAATGGAGCTCTCCTTCTTCCTGCCTTCCTTCTTTGGGGCCCAGCAGGACAGCGCCGAAAACCGTGGCATCGAGCAGGAGCCAGAGGACAGCTGCGAGCGGGAGCTCAGTGCAAGGAGCCGCTGACTGCGGGCCCCAATTTGCCCGGGGCCCGGTACCGCGCTCCCTGTAGTACCCGTCTATCGGCGGCCCTGCCTTTGATTATGAATTATGAATTGAACACCTATCTGATAAATGAAATGAAGTACTGGTAGGGAGTCTTTTGGTGTTGTGAAATGGAAATGTTTAATTGCTGCTGTGACAATTGTTGCCAAATTTTACAATGCTCATAAGGAAGCTAAACATTTTAGGAAAAATTTTCACAATTGAGTAGAATTCAATGATAAACACTTGCTTTCTGGATTAAATCTGTGGCATCATTTAATATAGCTGAAAGTCTCATGTAAATTTAGATAAACCGGTTCTGTGAAAATAGATATTTGCACCGTATGGTGATGTATTTCGGGGTTTGGCTCTGTTTTAAGGGAAGAGATTTAATAGGCAGTGGTAGTATAATAATTTGTGTGACAAGCAGAGGTTTTTAAAAGATGTCTAAAAATAAAGCTGAATGATCAGTGTGATTGATTATAAGAAAGGCCTGTATAAGGTATGGATTATTGAGGAAAGATTAGATGCTGCAAAAGAGGCAGTAGGGAAGAAGAAGGACAACTAATAATTTAACTTAGTGTGAGAAATATGATTGTGTGTTGGACATGTGCATGAAAAATTCATAATTGTTTTCCATTCATTGTAAAAGAACATTTGTTTTTGATTGAGTGTGAATGAGTGTATATACTAAAACATGGATATGGGAATAATATAAATAAGGGAATACAGTGGTTGGGATGAATAACCTGATACTGGTGATAACAAAGGTGAACCTGGTAATATTGGATTCCCAGGACCAAAGGGTCTTTCATGGTGAACCTGGAAAATCTGGAGAGAACATGCCTTGGTATGGAAAAATTATATGTATATTAATAATGTATATTAATAATAATATAGGTACACGTTTTATGGTCTATTTAGTATAACCGGGAACTGAAAAGGATTCCCTTCTGTCTGAGTATATTTGGCAAAGGCTGGGGAGAAAATTGAATCCCAGAAGCAGCATAAAGTTATAACAACCTTGAAATGTTTACCTTTAGCATTTGTATGTGTATAAATGATTGTGCAATGTATATTAAAGTGAGTTATACTGGAATGAGATGCAATGAGATGCTAAATTGTTTCTGAAGCAAATACAAAAACTTGTCCCAGTTTTTTTCTTGTTTAAGGTCTGACGGGCTGGTGGCTTATTTACAAGTGCATAATTTTAAGAGTGGTGACTGATTCCTGAGTAAAAACTTAAAAGAATACAAACGGAAGCTTATTTGGGAACGTCCATTGCAAATACTGATAATGATTGAGATGACTGTGCATGCCATAGATACACACGAAGGGTCTGATGCATGAAGGAATGGACTTTGCCAATTCATCAGTGTCTCCCGAAAGCAGAGTGAGAGAAGGAGGACTGAAAAACCTTTTACTGGTTTTTAAATAAATGGAACTTTGGAGGCTGGATTTGTGAATCTGGGAAGGAATTATTTACTTTGCCATTGTCATTCTCATAGAGAAGAGGATATATCTGAATAGGTCACATTTATGTTGTGAAAATTTGTCCCTTACAGCCAGTAATATCTGCCCCTCCTCCTTGAATTCAAAAAATACAAGCTGTAAAAGAGTACTAGTTTTCTCTCCTCTTTCTCTGTGTTCTGAAAGTGCAATTTAAAATGGCTTTTCCCACCTTTTTATACTTCCCAGTCTAGTCCCACTCCAGTCTAATGTGTGAGTGGTCTGTACTTAAACACAATCAGCCAATAAAATTGTCCCTTACAGCCAGTAATATCTGCCCCTCCTCCTTGAATTCAAAAAATACAAACTGTAAAAGAGCACTAGTTTTCTCTCCTCTTTCTCTGTGTTCTGAAAGTACAATTTAAAATGGCTTTTCCCACCTTTTTATACTTCCCAGTCTAGTCCCACTCCAGCCTAATGTGTGAGTGGTCTGTGCTTAAACACAATCAGCCAATAAAATTGTCCCTTAGGGCCAGTAATATCTGCCCCTCCTCCTTGAATTCAAAAAATACAAACTGTAAAAGAGCACTAGTTTTCTCTCCTCTTTCTCTGTGTTCGGAAGGTACTAAAACTCTCGAATAGAACACATGAAATTGAACAACCCATCGGGAGAGTCCAATCCACGTAGTAACCTCCCTCGAAATGGAAGCCCAGGAGGTCGAAGTCATCGAGGTGTATGGGCAAGAGTCTAAAAGCCGACTTAATCTCACTGACACAGCATATGGGTTAAAAATAGGGTCACTTTATTAAATTAACATAAATTTAAATAACGTAAATTTAAATACATAAATCTAAATATTCAAATTTGACTATAAACAAAGAACCTGCAGAGGCCAAAAACTAACGGGGCGGAAATTCCTGCCAAAACCTTCCTGGGAAATATTGGGCAAAAACTCCTTGCTGAACCAGGTGAATGTATCCACCTTCACCTGGATCCAAGCCACGCCCCGAGGGAAATTGGATCCAGTGAGTCCCATGAGCATCCTCTCTGCAATCCCCGACGTTGTTCTAACCTCTAGTTCCTGGAGAGAGGCGGCCCATCACCTTTTTAAAAGATGCCCAAAGAAGCATGTGCGGTTGCTCCTACTGCCCATCTTGTCCCCTAACCTGCCATGGAGGGGGGGGTCAGATCTCAATCTTGGCCCCCCGACTCTCCCCAGATCTACTATCTAAGTCCTGGAGGAACCTCTGCAGGTCCAACAGAAAAGTGGCATTCCCCTCATCTAAGAGGTGAATGCCGTCGGCTCGGTAGAGCCAGGGCGTTGAAAACTTTATCAGGGGATGTTTACTACTAAACCCCCCTGGCCCCCTTACCACCTTACCAACAGCCTGGTTACCGTAACCTGGCCTCGTTGGCACCTTAGGTGATAAGCATTCCACCAGACAAGTCTGGGCAGAACCCGGACCACGTGATACGCGTGTCCGGAGGAGCAGAAGCGATGGCCCAGATGTCATTGGGGGCTTGACAGCACACTGCCACGCCCTGCAAAATTCCAAGGTCACTGCCCCCAAGGTGGATACCAGCAACTTGGGGGCTCTCTCGGAATGGCACCGGCCAAAAAACCAGAGGGAGGAGCCCCTCTCAACAAAGTCCCCTGCGGACGACCAGACAAATGAGTCCACAGGCCCAGGGTGAGCTGCAATCCAGAAAACAACCTCGCAGCATACCTTCCGGCCCGAAAAACAAAACTGTGGCCATAGCCACATGGCAGGCCTGGAAGCAGAACTGGCTGAAAGACAAAACAGAAGTTAAACACAGCCGATGAGGTGGGACCCTAATGAGAGGCCCTAACAGAAGATTAGAAAGCTAAAACGTAACAACTACTGATGGGCGGACCGAACTCGCACAATTTGGGTCCGTATCGAATTTTGTGGTGTTCAATATGCTGAACACGAACCCAAATTTTTTTGAAACTTCGGACAATGTTTGGGGGCGCATTCGGCATTCGGAGCTCTGCTGTCACTGGCAGGTTGCTAAGGACGCCAAGGTGATCACTTCATGGATTCCATGGAATCCAGGAAGTGATCACATGGCATCCTTAGCAACCTGCTGGTGACGTCAAAGCTCCGCCCCTGGAATCTCTTCGTGGGAGGGATTCCCCAGCTCCTTCAAAGGGAGGTCTTCAGGTAAAAATAAACATTATTATTTTTACAAAAAAGGACGCCGCAGCGGCGCTGCAAGCAAGGAGCAGTCCTTTCAAGTAAAAAATAAACATGTTTCTTTTTATGTTCTTTGCTTGCAGCGTTCGGAGTTCGAGTTCGGGTTCAGTTCAGGTTCGGCCGAATTGTGCGTAAAGTTCATCCAAACTTGCCGAACCTGAACACCATTGGGTTCGCCCATCACTAATAATAATGAAGAGAAATGAGAGAAAATTCCGTTTTTAGCAAAAATGATTTTTTAAAAATCACAAATGATGTTCTATGAAGAGGGGAGGAGGGAGAGGGAGGGAAAGAGAGAGAGAAATCAACAAGAGTAGTTACAGAAGAAGGGGATTAAATTAGATGAATAGGTTCCAAAAGAAGTGGTTCCTTATGATTCGAAGTAGAATGAGGTTTTGCAGTGACATTAAGACATTTAAAAATAACTTTCAACTTAATATAAAGAAACAGTTTTACCACAATGCAACTGGATAATGGATGGACATGCCTTGGAACACATTAAGTCTTGTTTCACTGATGTGCTAAAGTAGGATTGTAGAGAACAGATGCAATAATAAAGGGGCTAATAATAAAGGGACTAATGAAAAAGGGTGTTCAAATATTTCAGAGGCATTTTAATAGGAAAATGACCTTTGAAATATGAGTTTTCTCTTGGGCCAAAACGTCTCATGGGTCAAATCCTAATTCAAATTTTGCTTTGTCTTATTAGGAAATATCTGCTATCCAGGATTTCTTCTACAATTAATTATTCCAACGGGATTACTCTATCCAGGTATGCTTACTCTACCTCAAGGTTTTTAGCAAGCTCAAACTCTTTGTTTCTTTTTATCACACTATTTGATTGCACTGACATTAATAACTGATATTTTCTCCTAAATAAATGAAATAAAAGGTTACCAAAATGAAATGACACAAAATGGCTCTGGAATTCATCCTGAAAGAAAAGGTGTCCCATCCCATCACCTCCATGATTTAAGATGACATATTGACAATGTTCACTGTTTTATATTTCTTTTTCCAGTGGTGGGATTCGGGTGGTGATTAAGTGAACTCTGGGGTTGTTAAACAAGTCCATTTTCCCCAATGGGCATTTTTAACCAGAAACCAGAAGTAATTGTTGGAAACTGGCAAAAAACATAGAAAACCACAGCCACATCTGGGAAGCAGGCATCTGTCTGCTGCAGCACAGGAGTGCATAGAGGAAGCCACGTGGCCGGAGCTCATGTAGACCGCTTTTGCCGCTGGCCACAGATGCTGCTCTAAGCACCGTAGTGAGAATATCTCATGTGGACATCCTTGCTGGTTTCTTTGCTTTCTTAACTGGTCATAACCTATGTGCAACGGGGGAGCAGCAGTGAGCTGCAGGGGGAGCAACAGCGAGCAGCAGGGGAGAGTAGCAGTGAGTAGCAGGGGGAGTGGTGGTGGTGAGCTGCAGGGAGACTGGCAGCAAGTAGCAGGGCAAGCGGCAGGGAGTGGTGGAGATCACATGAGTTATTTTGGTATATTTCCGATCTTTTTGCTTCTGCGCATGTACAGAAACTAAAAAAATAGGAAATCCTGTGCTTTATGCTCACACACGCAGGCACACACTCCTCGCCCATTCTGGTAGTGCTGGGAATGGTGGCCTGCACCTGGTTCCCACTTATTCACTGCCAGTTCGCTTCCTCCTGTACCATGTGGATGTACCATGGGGGTACGCATGAGCTTGGCACATGTGTGGAAAACAATTTAATCCTCTCAAATTAAAAAAAACTCTAAAGGAAACATGGCAACCCATGCAAAGAAGAATAAATATAAAAATAAATTAAAATTCAAAATATTCAAAATACTGACCAATTGAGTTTGGTGATATCAAGAACCAGTTGAACCAGTCTGAACTGGGAGTTATCCACCTCTGAGGTGGTCCTTGTTTAATGGCCAGTTGCTTAGCAAGTGGTCTAATTTACAACTGACTTCCCCAGAGCTACTTAAACTGATTTTGGAGCTTTGACAGCCATGCACATACAAACACACACACACACTCACAAACACACACACACACACGAGAGCAGAGAGCAGACCATGTGGCCAGAGCTTGGGTAGGCTGCCTTTTCTGCTGGCCCCAGCTGCTGTGCAGCAGCTGAAATTTCTCATGTGGACGTCCTTCCAGCAGCAAATGTTTCCAGTTTCTTTGCTTCTGTGCATGCATGGAAATAAAAAACTTATAATTTTTAACCGGAATTGTGCCTGTTGGGTGTGGACGGTGAGTCCACGCCCGGCGGCTATGGATCTAATCTATATGCTCCGTTACCACCACCAGAACAGCATTCCCACCAGTCCGGTGCATAGCCCATCCCTGGTGGGAACCCACGCTTGGACCACTTGTATTTGGTTTGCTTAAGGGTTCAGAGCTGTAGGAATCAGATTTCCTTGGGCCCCTTGGGAAATTGTAAAAGGTCAGAATGGGGAATCCAAGTAGGAGAACTAGGATTGTACCCATGATATTTGGAAAGTCAGTGTTTGACATGTACAGTTAGTCTTCAACTTACAACCACAATCAAGTCCAAACTGTTTTACACTTAAAACAGTAATTAGGGCAAAGAAATTATGTTGATTTGGGCATGCCAATCCAGTCACATGGCCATATAACCACGCCTACACAATCATATGTCCACCTAGCCACACCCAGCCAGTCACATGGTCACTTAGTCACACTCACCCATTCACATGTCCATCTAGCCACACCCAAAGAACCAGTAGTAACAAAATTGAAACCCACCATTCTCTTCCATTTTTTCATAGGAGCCACACAGGAGAAAGGAGCCATGACAGCCAAGGGAATCCATGTGCTCTGTATGCTCTTTTCATTTGCTTGGATAGTCTTGGAGAGCGAAGCTGCAAAGTTCGATTATAATAAGAATATTGATTTTCCAAGGACCAAGACTTCAAGAGCTGTCAACTACTGTGATAATATTATTAAGGCCAAAAATATAACTAACCGAAGATTTAATGTATTTATTCATGAGCCAGATGATGTCATCAAAAAGTTATGTCCTGACGGGTATACTGGTCCAGTGGTAACTCAAGAATTGCGTCTTACTGTTTGTAGATATTTTTTTGACTATTTGGTTCTAACTAATAGATATGGCCTCTACATATATTGTGAAAATGGTCGGATCACTGAATATAACTTAACACTTAGGATTGGCGGAAAGCTATAAGATGGGATATAAGAAAAGAATCTTGCAAATCTCATTCTGATCTTCCTCCTTCATTCTTCTCCACAATAACCTGTGCAGTTGAAATGTATTCTTTATTAGGTACTTTATGTCATGTGATCGAACCTTTATTGAGGAGTAATGGAAATACCCTCTTGATTATAATACAATAAATCTTTTCTTTAAGCATGCAACTATATTTTGTTCCGTCTTTTTTCAAACAACTGTTAGATATTATCATGACTGGGGAAGAGGGGATAGCAAGGGTGGAGGATGGGTGGCCAAGAAATTTGATCAGAATAAATTCATTCACCTTCTGAGACTGACTATTTCTTCATCGTGGTTGCTTTCCTTCTTTTTGCAAACTTAATCTTCATAAATCTGCTTTGATAAAAATGCCCTTACTTGCTTACTTACATACTTGCTTACATACTTACTTACTTACTTACTTACTTACTTACTTACTTACTTACTTACTTACTTACTTACTTACTTACTTACTTGTTTATTTATTTGACTTCTATGCTGCCCATTCCAATGGGACTCAGGGCGATTTACATCAATATTAAGAAATATTTTGATAATGGTGGTGTCACTGTCCCCTTCTTTTCCTTCTCCTTCTCCACTGGGTCCCTCATCCCAGTCAGGGCTAGGTCCTGAAGGAATGGCTTTTTCGCCCTCAGGAAGATCTTTAGGAGGGAATATCTCCATTGATTGAAAGGCCCAGCGACTCAGCTCTGAGGGTTTTCCAAGCCTCTCCTTTGCAGCTGAGTATGTTTTGGCTCTTGGGAGAGAGGGGGGGTGCTGGGGCCAAGAACTCAACTGCTCTGTGGCCCCTGTTTCCTCTAAGATCCTTAGGAGGGAATATCTCTATTGATTGAAAGGCCCAGCGACTGAGCTCTGAGGGTTTTCCAGGCCTCTCTTTTGCCGCTGAGTGTTGCTTGGCTGTTGGGAGAGGGGGGGGGGGCTGGGGCGAAGCCTTCAACTGCCCTGTGGCCCCTGTTTCCTCTAAGCTACGCAGCCGCACAGCCATGCACGCAACAAGGAACTGCCATGAAGTGTTTTCCAACACTGCACAGTGATGCCTGAGCTGCCAGGCAGGAGGACTGCCAGGGTCAGAGTGTCGGGTCTGTGGATGAGTGGGAAGCAATTAAGGTGTGAGAGAAGGACAAAAAAGCCCCCTTGACCTCCATGCAAATAAAAAGGGGGATTTACTCTCTCTTTCCCCCCTTCCTCTGTCTCTGTCTCTGTCTCTGTCTCTGTCTCTCTCTCTCTCTCTCTCTCTCTCTCTCTCTCTCGTGGCTACGAAAAGCTTCTCTTCCCTCCTGACCTCTTCAAGATTCTCAAACTTCCCAGCCGCCACCACTTCTCATCTCTATTGCCCCGGGAGTGGAGCCAGGTCCCATTTCTCCCCACATGAAAGCTGCAACCAGTGGTGCCCTATCTGCCCCTCCCTATCTGCCCACCAGCCCCACTTGCAGTCTTCAGTGGGGAGGTGCCAGAAGAGGCCCCCTCTGTAGCTGATCTCACTCCTCAGTGGGAGCTCCGCAGCCTCTGGAGCCACAGTTCCTATGCGGCCCGAAAGAATGAGACACAAAGAGCCCCTGCACGCCATCCCCCCATCTGCCCTGGGAGGAAGACCATCCAGGCACTCTGATTGGCTGCACAGAGGGTTGTTTGAATGCACTTTCTGACCTCAGAGAAAAAAATAAAGAGGAAGGGAGGAAGGAAGGAAGGAAGGAACAGGGAGGGAGAGAGAAACAAAAAATTGAGGGAGGGAGAGTGGGAGGGAAGGAGGGAGAAAGGACAAAAGAGAAGGGGGAAGGAAGAGAGAAAGAGAGAGAAAAAGAAAGGAAGAAAGAGAAAGGGAGTTAGGGAAGAAGAGAGAGGGGGGAGAGAAAGATGGAGAGGGAGAGCAAGATCTAGTTTAAACTAGCTCAACTATTTAAATGGCATTTTGATACTTAGCAGAGTTGTCATCTGATTATCTGCTATCCAGGCTTTTTGTGGAAGTTTTACAAGGCTATGTATGCAGTGAAGGGCAGCATAAAATTTTACTACCACACAGTGGACGTGGCTTATTTTATGGGTGTGGCTTGTGACTGGGTTGGAGTGGCTTGATGGTCATGTGACTGAGTGGTCATGTGAGTGGGCTTTGCCAACTTGATGTCAGTTATGCACACTCAGCCACATGACTCCCCATTTCAAAGAACATTTTGAAACTCTGATGGAGGGGTTTGATAGGGGAAAAACTCCCCAAAATAGAACCGAAGACTTAGGCTGTGGAAAAGCCATAAATTTTCCAGAAGGAATCAAATCATTCAACTTCTGAGGTTGCTTTGTGAGAAGAGAAATCAGGCAGTGTCCACAGAGCCACACAAAGTAAAGAAAAATTCATGTGTGCGAGGCAATTAAGTTCTTGCTGTGGCATGGAGTTTTTGGAGAGTTGCTCCAAGGTTGCAATCACCCAAGGAGGCTGCATTTGTATGCACACATTAGGCAAACTGACACTTTTCCTACACACTGGGCAAACTCCACACTTGATCCCTATTCTCCCTATCAGATCTGACTGGCAGTGCCACTCCACGGGGTGCACAATCCACCCCCACCCCACCTTCCTACCACTTCTTGTCCTTCTTTTACCGGTAGTTTACACTAAAAACATTCTTTATTAAGCAAAACCACCGGAACGGAGGGAAGTCATAAGGGTAAGGCTCCCAGCAGCTCTTGGGTGAAAAGGCAGACAGAAAAGGCAAAAGGGAGGAGAAGAAGGGAGACACCAGGGCTGTGCAAATGTTTCAATCTGCTGATGCCCCACCTTCAATGCATGTCTCTGACATTGCAAGGTCTGTGTAAATGGCAGCCTCCCATTTGCCCCACCTTGGGAAGAATGCATAAATTCAGGGGTTGAGACTTGAGAGGGGTGGAAGTGGTGGTGGTGGTGGGGGTTTGTTTAATATCAAATCCTTATATTATCTGGTGTGACCAGGAACTTTAAGAGCTATAAAAGAAGGGGGAAATAAAAAGAGAGAGGGAGAGAAACGGGAGTGGGATAGGGGCTGATGGGGCAACTTGTATCCTCCACATGCATCAGCCCAGGGAAAGAGCACTTAATTACCTCCAAATATGGATTTGACTTTAGAATTCTGACATGGCAAATGGTGATGGATAATTGGACTAAAAATGTTTGCAATGCTAAAATATATTTGTAATTCATCACTGTACTAATTAATAGAACTTAAATACTAAAAAAACCCTAACTTTCGAGTTTGCTTTGGGAGGAGAGATATCTGGCAGCATCAACCCACCCCCCAACCCACCTCCTTGGGCGACTGGAGCCTCAGAGCTACTTCTGGCCCTTACAAAGTAAAGAAAAGTTGTGAGTGTGAGGCAATTAATTCTTGCACTGGTGCAAAGTTTTTGAAGTGTTGCTCCAAGACTCCGAGGCTGCAGTTGCCCAGGGAGGGGGTGGAATATTGCCTGATTTCTCTCCTCCCAAAGCAACCTTGGAAGTTGGGGTGGGTTTAGTATTTAAGTTCTTTTAACCTTCCACCCTACCCCCAGGAGGAGGCGTGTCACTGCAAGGACTCTGTAAACAGCAGCCTCCCATTTGCCCCATCACGGGAAGAATGCATAGATTCAGAGGGGTAAGAGGGGGGGTGGGAGCAACTCATTTCCCCCTATGCATGGCTGCTCCCAGTCCAGAGAGAGAGCACAATTGAGAGGCACACTGGATCCTAAGCTCTGGGTTACCTCCAAAGTAAAAAAGCTCCTTAGCTGCTGGCTTGCTTTTTGCTTGATGCAGCTTGGGAAAGTGGTGCTGATTGGCCACCGCAGCCTGACTGTTTAATTCTCTCCCAACTACACAGCCTTCTCCTCGCCCTCCCTTTTCCTCATCCTGGCTAGTCTGCTGGCGAGCACAACAATGTGTGTGCAAATGATTTTTAAAAATAAATTTAAAACTAATTTTTTTAAAATGATGTGGTCCTGCCGGTCAGCTAAAATTTTCATTAACTCCATAGAAGCCCCGCCCCCTGTGAACAGCAGCCCATGACTGGGTCTCAGGTGTTGCGGGCAGGGGCGGAGATGGAGGGTCACGGAAGGGGAAAGGAGGGAAAGAGGGTGGACGGGCAGCTGCAGCAAGAGCAGCAGCACCCAGGTGCGTACGCCTCATGTTCTGGCTGGGCTGGCTCTGCCTTCATTCGCCTGCCTGTCTAGCCCAGTGTTTTTCAACTAGTGTGCCGCGGCACATAGTCAGGTGTGCTGCGAAGAAGGAAACTGAGGTTCTGGTCTCACAACTTTTTGTTGAGGGCAGGAAGAGCAAAAAGTCACAAAACCGGAAGCTGTGCTTCCTTCTTCGCGCCTTCCAAGTTTTCCGGGAGCTGCAGCACCCCGCCCAGCTAGAGCTTCCCTGGCAGCAGTGGCAGGTGAGCTTTGGGGCCTCCATCCTGGCCCAGCGCAGTAGACCAGTGCTAGCCCCACAGCACCAGCATGTATGGCATCCAGCAACACGTCCAGCCACCATCAGCAGTGCCTCCGCCCTGGAGCTCCCACTCGCAGTCAACCACCCTGCCCCACAGCTACTGCCCGATGCCGCTGTTGCCAGCGTGGTGCACAAGAGAGAAAGAGAGACAGTGAAAGAGAGAGATAGCAAGAGAGAGATAGCAAGAGAGACAGAGAGAGAGAGTGAGACACAGAGAGAGAGAGCAAGAGAGAGAGGGGGGGTAGAGAAAGAGAGAGAAAGCAAGCAAGAGAGAGAGAGAAAGAGAGAAAGAGAGAGAAGGAAAGAGAGAGAGAGAGAAGGAAAGAGAGAGAGAGAAATGAGAGAAAAAAAGGGATCAAAAAGAGAAATGAGAAAATGATTGAGTCAGAGAATTAGAGGAAAGAGAGATAAACAAAAGAGAGAGAGAAGTGACTCTTGATTTAAAGCATATGATTAGTGATGGGCGAACCGAACCCGCACAATTCAGGACCGTACCGAATTTTACGGTGTTCAGTACCCCGGACCCAAACCCGAAATTTTAAAAAAATCTGTGCCGAAGTTCAGGTTCGGTTTGGGCAGCGTGGCAGAGTGGCGGACCAATGGACACCCTTCTTCTTACCTGAAGGCATGCGGAGGAGTCGGTGGAAGAAGATGACGAGGTGCTAGATCCCATGTGGACCGAAGGCCGACAGAGTTCAAAGGAGGAAGAGGCTGTGGTAGTCCCACAGCCCCAGGCAGCCAGCAGAAGCGGAGGGAGAAGGCTGCAAACCCTCAGCGCTGAGTCTGCTGGTACTACTGCCCACCGTGTCCAGGAAACAAGCATGCCTCATGTGTCACAAAGAATCTCACCAGCGTGCCATTTTTTCAAGCAGTTAGCAGAAGACAAGAAAAAGTCTACGGATTCGTGAATTCTGGGGAAGGGGCAGATCCAGCAGGCTTTTTAGAGCCTAGGCTCGGTCCTCTGTGGACTGGATAGCGAGCAACCCATGTGACTGCTGTACCCACTCAGTGTACGAGAAGAGGCATTCAGGTAAGCAATCAACGCCTATTTTAATCAATAATTTGATCAAATCAATAAGGTAAATTGCTTAATTGCTTAATAGGTTTTTAGTATATATCAGAAAAAAGGAAAAGGAGAGATTAGGAGGAAAAAGGAGAAAATAGAAGAAAGGATTTGGAATACCGATATACAGTGGTACCTCTACTTACAAACGCCTCTACGTACGAACTTTTCAAGATACAAACTGGGTGTTCAAGGGTTTTTTGACTCTTCTCACGACCATTTTCAACTTATGAACTCTCGCTTCTCTCTCAGCTGCTGCTGTGAGCAGCGGGCAAAATAAGCACTTTTAAGTTTGCAGGCTCTGATGATTGCAAGGGAACCGGAGCCAGGCTTTGCTGTGTAGGGACTCTAACCTCCCCACCATCCTTTCTCCTACCATCATGGCAAAGCGCGAAGGCATTGGAGAAGAGAGAGAATGGGCAGCAAAGGTAGCAGCAGGCAAGGGGCATTTTGAAGCAAGATCAGGCAGAGAACGTAGCAGCAGGCGAGGGGGATTTTGAAGCGAGATCGGATGGCTGCGGAGAGCTCCTCCGGCTTGCTCCCGAGGTGCCCCTTGCCTGCTGCTACGTTCTCTGCCTGATATCACTTTGGAATTCCCCTCGCCTGCTGTGACGTTCTCTGTCTTATATCGCTTTAAAAGGCCCCTTGCCTGTTGCTACGTTTTCTGCCTGATATTACTTTAAAATTCCCCTCACCTGCTGCTAGGTTCTCTGCCTGATATCTCTTCCAAAATTACTTCTTGCTTGCTGCTACATTCTCCGCCTGATCTCACTTCCAAAATTACCTCTCGCCCACCGCTTCCTCTGGCCACCATTTTTTTAAAAAGCCTTATAGTTTTGGATTTTCCTAAATGGTTTGCACGCATTATTCGCTTTTGCATTGATTCCTATGGGAAAAATTGCTTCTTTTTACAAACGTTTCTACTTACGGTACCAATGTATATATAAATAACAAATTAATTAAAATTAGTTTTTAAATAGGATACAAATATAAGTATATATGATATTGTATAAGTATATATAAATCAGATAACATTATTAAATACATTTTAATACTTCAATAGTTAATTCATTCATGGCACAATTATTAATTCAAAATCAAGGTATTAATTTCTAGATATACTGATGTTTCATAAAATTAATTATTTTGAAATATCCTATGGAAGTGCCAATACCAGTATCAGTCAGAGTTCCAGATATTCTAAATGAAGAAATTACAAATTGAAAAGTTCAGGATTTAGATCAATATTAACGTCTATCGGAGGTCCTAAAATATCTGTTGCAAGTTCTAGAGATTCAGATAAAATATCATATGTCAGAGATTAGTATCAGCAAATCCAATAATCCAAAAGGAAGAAATTAGAGTCAATACTTCAAGTAATCCAAAAAGAAACCAAATGGAGTAAAGTAACTTTCCCAAATCAGTTCAAAAAAGGCTGGATATATTGTCAGTTCGTGTAGATCGTTAAATTATTTAATGCTCTTTATAATTAAAATGTCCAGATAAATAATTAATGAGTGAACTGGGCCGCTGATCCTACCTTTTTTTTCCTGTGCGCTTCTTCTGGTTTGCCTACCTTGAGATCTTCTATCAGTCTCAAAATGGGTGAACATTGCAGTCAGGCAGTAGGGAAAGCAAGTAGGATGCTTGGCTGCATAGCTAGAGGTATAAAAAGCAGGAAGAGGAAGATTATGATCGTGCTATGTAGAGTGCTGGTGAGACCACATTTGGAATACTGTGTTCAGTTCTGGAGACCTCACCTACAAAAAGATATTGACAAAATTGAACGGGTCCAAAGACAGGCTACAAGAATCGTGGAAGGTCTTAATCATAAAACGTATCAGGAAAGACTTAATGAACTCAATCTGTATAGTCTGGAGGACAGAAGGAAAAGGGGGGACATGATCGAAACATTTAAATATATTAAAGGATTAAATAAGGTTCAGGAGGGAAGTGTTTTTAATAGGAAAGTGAACACAAGAACATTGGGACACAATCTGAAGTTAGTTGGGGGAAAGATCAAAAGCAACATGAGAAAATATTATTTTACTGAAAGAGTAGTAGATCCTTGGAATAAACTTCCAGCAGACGTGGTTGGTAAATCCACAGTAACTGAATTTAAACATGCCTGGGATAAATATATATCCATCCTAAGATAGAATACAGAAAATAGTATAAGGGCAGACTAGATGGACCATGAGGTCTTTTTCTGCCATCTGATTTCTATGTTTCTAACTTTCATCAACCCTCTCACATTCCAAATCCTTCCGCCTTCTGCTGCCAGATTTCCCCCCCCCCAAATATATAATATTCTTAAACAAATCCAATGTAGATCAAATTAGTCTAGATTAGTCTAAATTAATCACAGTATTTAAAGAATCTATGGTTGAAAGGGAAATAGGAAACAGGATAGAGAAGAAAGAAAAGAAGGGAGGGAGGAGTGTCTTCAACATAGCAGACACTTTACAGTTGTACGACTTTATGGTGCAAAGGAATAGTAGTATAAATAAACATATATCTTAAATGTAGTTAGTAAGAATTCATAAGTACAATTTGAAGTATTTACTCAGACACCAATTGTGCATGTTCTCACACTTAAAAAGATGAAAGAGGCCTGAAATTGACATCATAGGTAGACCTCAACTATGAGAGACAACATGAGAAAATACATCCCTAGAATCACATTGTATGATTTTTAATGAATTTGTTTCCAAATTATGGTGGAAAATAAGTATTTGGTCAATAACAAAAGTTCATCTCAATACTTTGTTATATATCCTTTGTTGGCAATGACAAGAGGTCAAACATTTTCTGTAAGTCCTCACAAGGTTGGCACACACTGTTGCTGGTATGTTGGCCCATTCCTCCATGCAAATCTCCTCAAGAGCAGTGATGTTTTGGGACTGTCGCTGGGCAACATGGACTTTCAACTCCCTCCAAAAGTTTTTTATAAGGTTGAGATCTGGAGATTGGCTAGGCCGCTCCAGGACCTTAAAATGCTTCTTTTGAAGCCACTCCTTCATTGCCCTCGTGGTGTATTTGGGATCATTGTCATGCTGAAAGATCCAGCCACGTTTTATCTTCAGTGCCCTTGCTGATGGAAGGTGGTTTGCACTCAAAATCTCACAATACATGGCCCCATTTATTCTTTCATGTACACGGATCAGTCGTCCTGGTCCCTTTGCAGAGAAACCGCCCCAAAACATGATGTTGCCACCCCCATGCTTCACAGTAGGTATGGTGTTCTTTGGATGCAACTCAGCATTCTTCTTCCTCCAAACACGACGAGTTGTGTTTCTACCAAACAGTTCTACTTTGGTTTCATCTGACCATATGACATTCTCCCAATACTCTTCTGGATCATCCATATGCTCTCTAGCAAACTTCAGACAGGCCCGGACATGTACTGGCTTAAGCAGGGGGACATGTCTGGCACTGCAGAATCTTGAGTCCCTGGCGGCGTAGTGTGTTACTGATGGTAGCCTTTGTTATGTTGGTCCCAGCTTTCTGCAGGTCATTCACTAGGATCCCCTGTGTGGGTCTGAAATTTTTGCTCACAGTTCTTGTGATCATTTTGACCCCAATTATTGCTCCCAGAGTTGATTTCTTCACACCAAGCTGCTTGCCTATTGCAGATTCAGTCTTCCCAGCCTGGTGCAGGGCTACTATAAGAATATAGTAGAGGCCTTTACAGGAGCAGCTCTGGCACAACTGGTTAAGACACCGACTTGGGGGAGGGGGATATTCTAGATTTAGTTTTTACAAATGGGAATTGGGTTTCAGACTTTCAGGTGGGAGAAAATTTAAGTTTCAGTGACCATCTATGTTTGTGGTTTGATGTAAAAACTGATTGTGAGCAATCCTATACTGCAAGCAAAGTATTGGATTTCAGAAAAACAAACGTTAATGCAATGGGGGAATATTTAAATAATGAATTAAAGGGGAGGAATAAAATGGCAGGAGCGAGCACCCAGTGGACTGTATTAAAAAAGGCCATCTTAAAAGCCACTGGACTGAATTTAAGGCAAATAAGTAAAGGTAAAAGGAAGAAGAAACCGCTATGGTTTAGCAATGATGTAAGGGTTATAGTCAATGAAAAAGTCTGCCTATAGGAGGTATACAGAGTCTGGAAGTATAGCTGATAGAGAGGTGTATAAAATGAGACAGAAGGAGGTGAAACAGATAATATATGCTGCTAAAGCCTCAAAAGAGGAAGAAATTGCAAAATCTGTAAAGAAGGGGGATAAATCCTTCTTCAGATATATTAGTGATAGGAAGAAGAAAAACTGCAGCATCACGAAGCTTAGTACCTGCAATAATACATACATTGATGGGAATAAGGAAGTCACTGACCATTTCAATAGCTACTTCTGTTCATTTTTCTCAAAAGATACCTTACAATATAATACTATAGATGGATATAGCATTGCTTCCAGCTGTACGAATTTAGCTCCAATGATTTTAGAAGCCGATGTCTTAGAAGAAATTGAACAATTAAAGATAGATAAGGCAATGGGTCCAGATGGCATCCACCCCAGATTTCTTAAAGAACTCAGATTTGTCATTGCTACCCCCCTGACTGATTTGTTTAACCAATCCCTGTTAACAGGAGATGATCCTGAGGATTGGAGAATAGCCAGTGTTGTGTCTTTCCACAAGAAGGGCAGTAGAGAAGAAGCTGGTAACTACAGGCCAGTTAGTTTGACATCAGTTGTAGTTAAAATGATGGAGACTCTACTCAAAAAGAGGATAAATCAGCACCTAAAAAACAATAACTTATTGGACCCAAATCAGCATGGCTTTACTGAAGGCAAATCATGATAGACTAATCTCATTGATTTCTTTGACTATGCCACAAAGGTGTTGGATCAAGGTGGTGCCATGGATATTGCCTATCTGGACTTCAGCAAAGCCTTTGATATGGTTCCACATAAAGAGCTGATAGATAAATTAGTGAAGATTGAACTTAATCTCTGGATAGTTCAGTGGATTTGCAGCTGGCTGAAGCGTAGACATCAGAGAGTTGTTGTTAGTGGTGAGTATTCTGAGCAGAGAGAGGTTACAAGCGGTGTGCCACAATGGTCTGTTCTGGGTCCTATTCTTTCTAATATGTTTGTGAGTGACATAGGGGAAGATTTGGTAGGAAAGGTTTGCCTATTTGCTGATGACTCTAAAGTGTGCAATAGGGATATTCCTGGAAGCGTTTGTAATATGGTAAATGATTTAGCTTTACTAGATAAATGGTCAAAGCAATGGAAACTGCAGTTTAATGTTTCCAAATGTAAAATAATGCACTTGGGGAAAAGGAATCCTCAGTCTGAGTATTGTATTGGCAGTTCCGTGTTAGCAAAACTTCAGTAGAGAAGAATTTAGGGGTAGTGATTTCTGACAGTCTCAAAATGGGGAGCAGTGTGGTTGGGCAGTAGGAAAAGCAAGAAGGATGCTTGGCTGCATAGCTAGAGGTATAACAAGCAGGAAGAGGGAGATTGTGATCCTGCTATATAGAGCACTGGTGAGACCACATTTGGAATACTGTTTTCAGTTCTGGAGACTACACATACAAAAAGATATTGACAAAATTGAACGGGTCTAAAGACGGGCTATAAGAATGGTGGAAGGTCTTAAGCATAAAATGTATCAGGAAAGACTTAATGAACTCAATCTGTATAATCTGGAAGACAGAAGGAAAAGGGGGGACATGATCTAAGCATTTAAATATGGTTAAAGGGTTAAATAAGGTTTAGGAGGGAAGTGTTTTTAATAGGAAAGTGAACACAAGAACTGCTACCCTACCACCTGGTTGAGACACCAAATTTCAGGAGATATCTTAAATTGGCTGTCCCACAATACTCCGATCCCAGCCGCTATTATTTTTCATGCAAGGCCATCCCTGCCCTGCACCAACATGTAGTGGAGAAAATTCGGTGTGCACTGCAAAATGCTGTCAGTTCCTGCATCCACCTCACCACCGACACGTGGACCAGCAAACATGGCCAGGGCCGGTACATCTCTCTCACTGTCCACTGGGTGAATGTAGTGGTGGACGGGAATGAGGCAGGAAGCAGTTCATCGCATATCCTTCCACCACCCAGGATTGCTGGACATCAGTCGGTGCCTGCTGTTGCCTCCTGCTCCTACCCTGCTTTCCCGTCTTCTTCCTCCACACCTAGTAACCACTTGGGCAAGAGACCACACTCCACCCAAAAGCTATGGACCGGCATCCAGGGGCAGACAGATGAGTGGTTGTTGCCGCTGAACCTAAAGCCCAGGAAGGTGGTATGTGACAACAGGTGGAACCTTGTGGCAGCCTTGGGTCGAGCAGGGTTGACACACATCCCTTGCATGGCGCATGTGGTCAACCTGGTAGTGCAGAAGTTCCTGGCCAATTATCTGGGCATGTTTGCCCGAATCTGCCGAACCCGAACTTCGTTGGGTTCACCCATCACTACATATGATAAAATGCACCCAAAGAATAAAAGAGTAACAAACCTCAGGCCTCACCTGTTTTTGGAATGAATAAGAGAGAAACTCCCCCCAGCCCTCACCTGTTTTTTGAAATGGTTCAAGAGTGTTTATATAAACACAGAAGCACACACACACGGGATGGAAAAAGCGTGTCTTAGAGTGTCATTTTGTGTCATTTTGGTTGGTGGTGTGCTCCAGGATTTTGTAAATGTAAAAAATGTTCCACGGCTCAAAAAAGGTTGAAAATCACTGGTCTAGCCTGCCCTGCCTGTAACAATAGATGCAAAGCCACATATGCTGCTGTGAACTCTCTGGGCGAAAGAAGCAGAGGCCCCTCCCTTCTCTTAAAGGTGCAGCCACCGCTACCATCATTTGATGGGGGCCAAAAAAGGGGGGGAAAGAGAAAAAAATTGCTGCCAAGTTGTTTGGGCGGTGGGGGGATGGTCATGGGAAGCAGCCCTTGCAAAGGAGAGAGAACCCCAAAAGGAGGGAGACCCCCCATTCAACTCGCAATGACAAAAAACTTGGGAAGGGTGTCCGCAGCTTTTTTTCCCAAAGCTGGATGCTTGCCACACCTCTTCCCCATTGGCTGCACTCGGTGCCAAGGACGCACATGCCCACACAAACACACATACAGAGAGAGAGAGAGATACACACAGCCTAGCCAGGGGGCTGTTCGCCTTCCTTTTTGGTCCTGCCCCGTCTCCCTTCCCCTGTGATTGTTGGAGATCCTTCCCTTCCCCTCTCACCCACCCACCTGGAGGTGAGACAAGACAAAGAGAAGGCAGGATTAGACAGATTCATGGATGCCAAGTGTATTGTGATTATTGAATGTCCAAGTGCCACTTCTATGGTGGCTGCGGCAGGCAAGATTCCCTTGGGTACCATTTGTTGGAGGTCAAGGGAAAGGGAGGGTTTTGCCTTCTCTTTCTGCTCAAGATCCCCATGGACAATTGGTGGGCCATTGTGTAACACACAATGCTGGGCTTGGTGGGCTTTGGCCTGATTCAGCATGGCTCTTCTTATGTTCTTAAGAGTGATTTTAGTTCTACTGAAATTTTATAATAAATGGACTGACAATATATTACTAACTTGTTATATTCTTATAGTTTCCCATCTCTTAGGAAAAGGTTTTTTGTCTTTTAAAGTATTTGTCACCATTATCCTTTAATTGTTGGTATACACTTTTACGTTAATATCACCCTTCTCTTACATCCTGGATTAAAAAATATTTCTTTATCACTTTTATTTTTTAAATTTGTGCTCATTTTACCACAATTTCTAATTATAATTGTAATAATTCACTATCCAATTACAAAGTTTAATCCAAACATTATAATATTCAGATTTTTCTCTATCTTTAAGTTTCCTTGTCATTCTATTCATTTCGGCATAGTCATCTTCTTCCGTTGGGATCTTAGATACTTTCCATTTTTGTGCAAATGTAATCCTTGCTGCTTTTACTACAGGTACAATCAAATATGTATCTTCTTCACTCAAATTATTTGGCAAATTGCCCAACAAAATGGCCTCAGGTTTTACTTCTAACTTCTGTTTTATCATTCTCTCAATCCAGGTCTGTATACAGTTTATCCATGGTATGTTTGTGTGTATGCTTTGCTTTTTAATAAGGGTTTTTTAGTGACTTTTAATTATTAGATTTGTTATACATTGTTTTATTATTGTTGTGAGCCACCCTGAGTCTACGGAGAGGGGCAGCATACAAATCTAATAAATTATAATAATTCTAGTCCAAAATACTTTTGCTTCTGCAGATGTCCACCCCACCATAGTAGTTGACTGGTAATTTTGAAGGTCCCTAGGAATTATAAGCAAACATGATTTTTCTCAGAGAGTGTAATACAAAATAATAACTTGTTTCAGAACCGGTTGTATTTGAAAATACAAATTATAGAGAGTCCATTAAACACTCATATTTTTTTGCAATTTGCAATCATCTAGTTTATTCAGAAAAATTAGCAGGCATAGTTTAAGCTGAAGCACACCTTTTTAGGATAGGAATAAGTGACATGTAGAAAATAATAATCTCTGTGTTTACATTATACACCACATCAATCTTTGGTTAATTGCATGAGACACAAGAATTAATGGAAGAAGATGTTACATTGAAGTACAGAGTACAATAGACACCCCTCATCCCAAATAAACTTTTTGCAAGTGTACCCCATGGGATAAACTTAATAAAGGCTGGAAATCTTTAACCAAAGGTAGTTGCAATGTTATTTTTGTGTTCACCATCATCTCCAGGACTTCAGCAGACTTGATCAAACCATTTGGACTCCACACACTTTGGAATATTTGTAAGGATCGCAGTTCCTCAAGAATTAAGTCCTTTAATTCCTATCAACTCTCAGAGCTACCAAGAGAAAGGAAATACAAAGCTATGTGGTAATGGTGGTAGTAGCAGGAGAAGATGTTTTCAGACCTTCCAAGAGCATCTACAAAGTGATCCCAGGAAAACATGTCTCTATTTGGGTTTCAAGTGGAAAACCATTTCCCCCTCTAAACCTGAGTGATCATACATCCCTAATGGAAAGTCTGAATGCAGGCCTGATTCCCCCCCTCTCCACACTTTTCTGTAATGATTTTCAGGCAAAAGTACGGCTGATTTACAAATTCATGTCCCTGATGCAATGAGGGTCATCACTATTGACAGATCTCTAAGAAACTTCCAAACCATGATTTTTTTGCAAGGGAAAAACTAAGTGTAGATTGAAATGACCTGCCCAAATGAAGAAGACTTTTAAACTATCATGTAATTCTTCTGGAAATCCCAGGAGAGAAGAAGGGAAAGAAATATTTGAGATGGGCATCTCTAGTTGCTCAACTTGTTCCCATGCTGTGGGAGGGGAAAAAGGAACTATTGCTAAGCAGATTGAAGGCACATTAAGAGATTCATTGCAGAATACCAAGGCAGCGCTCAGAGGCTATGAGAATCACCTCTTTGGACTTCTGCAGGTGGCAGGTTGTACACTACCTGTTACAAAATTCGCTCAAAGTGAACTGGCAACCTGCGGACACAGGCCAGGCGGACCCTCCGGTTCAGGTAACGCCCCCTGTAATTGCAATTTGGGAATCTTCCTGTGCTTCTACAGTGGGTCAGTCTGAAACTTGTCCTGCTGTCATACAAATTCCTTTGATAGCGTCTTCCAGAGCCTCGGCAAACTGCTATGATATTGTTGTGAGGGGCATTGATAAAAGTGTTGCTGGGTTTGCACCTTCCTCGATTGAGCCCCCTTCGCTGCATCATCAAGTTACAGTAGGCATTCGGATTAGGGGCTCCGGTTTTGGGAAAATCAATGTGGCTGTTAGCAAAATCTTGGTAAGTTGCAGCTTCTCCAGAGTGCACCAGGAGAACCCCAAGAAGAACAACTAGTTGGAGGAGCAATCTGAAGATGGTCATGATGGAAAATCTGGATCTGCAGAAGAGAAGCAGAGGGAAGACAAGAAAGGGAAGGGGAAGCGAGAAAGAGGAAGAACACTAATCAACTACTAGCATAAAAATGAGAGTAAGTCTATCCATTTCAAGGAACTGTACAATGCAATGAGACATTACACACATTGTTATATATTTTTTCATGTAAAAAAACAACTCTGTTAAACTTATCCTAGATAATCCTAGTCTTATTTTGCTAAACGTTTACATAAAGATAAAGAAAAGTTAAAAAAAACCTATCTGCAGCTGAACTATGGAATTCTTCTTAAGCTTGACTATGACATGCAAATGTTTCATTACCCAACTAGATTGCATCATCAGTGCAAAGAAGTGTGGGGCTTGTTCCTTGTTTAAATGCAGTAAATGTAAGGGCTGGTGGAGTGGAAGGATAGAATTGGATGTTTCCCTCTTTGGTTGGTAGGGGTGTGGTCTCCAAGTATGGAGAAACTCCACTAAAACTTGCAGGGAAAACTGAACAACCCAGGTAAGAGTAAAGTCAGAATCAAACGAAATACAATTCCTTGAGAATTTATAAGTTTTAGGGAAGGGGTGGGGGAAAACAGAATGCAAATGAATTGCTATTGTCTTTTGGTGGGAGCAGCTCCATTTTACTTATAATGTTTTTGGGCATCTCTATGCAATTTGCACATCGGGATATAAAAATCCAGATGACTGCTAGATAACTTCAAAGAGAGATTATATCCCCCTCTGCTGACATCTAGTGGTCATCCACAGGTAATCTGGATTTAAGATGCAGGTAGTCCTTGATTTACAACAGTTTGTTTAGTGACCATTCAAAGTTACAAAAGCACTGAAAAAAGGGACATGAACGTTTTTCACACTTACAACCATTGCAGCATCTCTGCGGTCATGTGATAAAAATTTGGATGCTTGGAAACTGATTCATATTATGATGGGTGCAGTTTCCCCATTTGTTAGCGTCTGACAAGCAAAGTCAATAGAGAAACCAGATTCACTTAACAACCATCTTACTACAGTAAGTGATTTACATAACAAATGTGACAAGAAAGGTTGTTAAATGAGGCAAAAATCACTTAAATGTTTCACTGAACAAAATAATGCTGGGGCCGTAAATTGAAAAATACCTGTAAATTATTTGTGGTGAAATTAATTCCAGCTTCTTGAGGGAATAAATAAATAGATACAGACTGGGACTCTTGAATTGAAAAGTAATCTTTAACTTACCTGGTTGTAATCCTGTCTTGAGTGATAATTACTACTTCCTTCAGAAATAGCTTCTGACTTTTGAGGTGCCATTGAAATGCTTATATAGAGCTCAGTTGAATTGGAGGTGGGATTAAAGAGGGGAACAAAGAAATAATCCTATACCAAATATGGCATACAGTGATCTTGTGAAACTGGGGTGGTGAGGTTTCAACTGTAGTTGTGCAGCCCCAAAACCGCAATGAAGAAATAACGTTAATTGCAGAAATAGGTAGAATTAATGTGAATGGATGCCTGCAGGTGTTACAAAAACCTCACAAGGGTGATGACAGTAATATTAAAAGGGGATGTTGACATAGGAGATAAAGGAATAAAGAAATAGAATGAATATAGTATGCCATGGGGAAAATATAAATCTTGTATAAAAATATTCAAAGCTGGATTAATAATAGAATAGTAGAGTTGGAAGGGACCTTGGAGGTCTTCTAGTCCAACCCAGACAGGAGACTTTATAGTATAGCATATAGTATGGTGCTTGATGGAACTGTGAACAATAACATAAAATTTAACTTTAAAATACAAAATAAATTTTAAAAATAGGCTCCATACAACTGAAGAACTATGTGTTATAAGATTATTTTCTTTCAGTTATTACCTGGCATTATTGCAAAAGCCTTTCTGAGTAGTTAAATACTTATGTAAGAATACAATTGATTTATCTCCTGTAAAAGTTGAAGCTGTTTCTTCATCATCTCCCAGAAATATACGGAAAAAATTCAATAGTCAAAGCTTCAGTGGTTGAAGAATTGGGACATCACCATTTCTGAGGAGACTCTTAAAATTAGAATAGAAGAGAAGAGAAGAGAAGGGAATGGAATGGAATTTTATTGATCAAGTATGATTGGACATCCAAGAAATTTGTCTTTGTTGCATATGCTATCAGTGCACATAAAAGAAAGGTTTGTCAAGAATCGTAAGGTAAAAAACTTAATGATAGTCCGAGTACAAATAAGCGTCAAAGAAGTAGATTAATTTCATTTTCAAAGTTAATACACAGAGGTGTCCTACACTGTTATTTTCCCCTTGCAAACTGGAATAATTTCAAATGGAATAATTTCTCAGGAATAGTGGATAAAACATAGAAGATATATTCATATGCTCAGTTTTCTCAGAAATTAGCCATTTTGTATGAAAAGCTGGATTTCTATTCTTTCAACTCAGTCCCCAAAGAACAGAAGCAAAATGATCCACATGTGACCACATAGGTACCTTTAATATATAGGTAGTCCTTGACTTATAACCACAATTGAGCCAAAAATTTATGTTTCTAAGTGAGAAATTTCTTGAATGAGTTCCCTCCCATTTTACAACCTTCCTTGCCATATTCGTTAAGCGAATCATTGCAGTTGCTAAATTCATAATATGGTTGTTAAGTGAATCTGGCTTCTCCATTGATTTCGCTGGTCAGCAAGACACAAAAGGGGGATCATCTATCTATCTATCATCTATCTATCTATCTATCTATCTATCTATCTATCTATCTATCTATCTATCTATCTATCTATCTATCTATCTATCTATCATCTGTATCTATCTATTTATCTATCTTTCTATCTATCTATCTATCTATCTAATCTATCTATCTATCTATCTATCTAATCTATCTAACTATCTATCATCTGCATCTATCTATCTATCTATCTATCTATCTATCTATCTATCTATCTATCTATCTATCTATCTATCTACCATCTGCATCTATCTGTCTGTCTGTCTGTCTGTCTGTCTGTCTGTCTGTCTGTCTGTCTGTCTGTCTGTCTATCTATCTATCGTCTATCTATCTGTCATCTATCTGTCTTGTCATTCTATATTCTCTCTCACTCTCACTCTCTCTCTTGTATCTATTTACAACAAGGGTCTCAAACTTGATTTCACTCATCAGGATTGTGTTTGATTTCAGGGGGAAGGGTTGGTGGGCATGGCCAAGATGTCTGTTGCCAGTTCAATGTCACTTACAGTATGTTGGGACACCTGTGGTGGAGCTTGGGAGAACAGCTTGTGGGCCTTGAGCTCGTTTTTTCCTGGCAGAAACAGGAGGCCAGTGCAGCCGAAGATGGAGATTGGGAGGGCAGCATGCTCCATTTTCACTGGCAGAGGCATTGTGATCTTTTGCTGTTTCCAATGCAGCCCTAGGGGCTAGATCTAAGCACCCCATAAGTCAGATCTTACCCTTGAGTTTGACAACCCTGTTCTACAGAATCTACCTACCTACCTACCTACCTACCTACTGTTGTGGTTAGCTCTGGCCCTGCTCCTGCCCCAAGGACTGTGGATGTGGGGGAGACATCCACATGCTGCAGGCCTGTTTTGCCCCCGGTGGAATCTGCTGATGAAGGCTCCTCTGACCAAGAAGACATGAGTGACAGGGAGGAGGAGAGTGTGGCGGACAGCTCAGAAGGAGATCAATTACCTAGCTCCTCCTTGGATTCAGAACAAGAGTTAATGATACAGCCATGCATGCAGAGAGCAATGCATAGGCAACAACAACTGAGAGATTATTATCAAAGAAAATGAGGCCAACTGTGGTTGGATGGGGCTGTGGTAATTAGTGAGGCTGCTATAAATAGCAGCCTGTGGGTTTGGCCATTGTGGAGGATTATCTGATTGTTGTGTTTCGTGACTGCTTTATTGACTTTGACTTTTTGTGTGCTGATTTTCCCCCCCGCTTTGAAACTAAACCAGAGCAAAGCGTGTTTCACTTTGTGAAAGAAGAAAGACTGTGAATTGCCTCACAGCTGCAAGCTAAGTATCACAGAACTGATAAGGGACTTGTACAAATTACCAGTTTGTTTGGAGATGAGTGCTCTTTGCTATACCAAAAGAGGGCTTAGGTTAAGTCAATTTTCATTATAAGGAACATTGTTTTGAATTTTCAAACGTGTGTGTGTCTGAAATTTGTACCTGTGAATTTTTGGGAGGAGTCTACCAGAGAGCCCTACAGAACACCTACCTTATTTTCAAGCATCACATGGCTAATGTTGAAGGCTCAGTGGGCCCACATTATCATCTTATTTAATAGACTCCAAATATAGGACTAGCTATGGGGCCCAACAATTTCTACTCAAGCTTCCAGTCAGCACAGTAACTTCTTCCACCCATTTCCTCTAATTCTGATTATGCTTGTGGGGATAAGGGTGAGAGAAATGAATGGAAGCTAGCAAGTAAATATTTGCCCCCTTTTCTACCTGCAGACAAAACACAGAAACAAAATGGTTGCTCTCTCTCTCTTTTTTTTTGGCAAGAAAACCCAAAATATCAGAACAAAACAAAACACATCAATCATGGTAGAAGTTGGAATCTAGTCTTCATTGTCATTCCTCATAAGATAGATAGATAGATAGATAGATAGATAGATAGATAGATAGATAGATAGATAGATAGATAGATAGATTTTTATTGGCCAAGTGTGATTGGACACACAAGGAATTTGTCTTGGTGCATATGCTCTCAGCGTACATAAAATAAAATATAGATTTGTCAAGAATCATGTGGTACGACACTTAATGATTGTCATAGGGGTCAAATAAGCAATGAAGAAGCAATATTAATAAAAATCTTAGGATATAAAGAACAAGTTACAGTCATACAGTCAACATGGGAGGAAATGGGTGATAGGAATGATGAGGAAAAAATAGTAGAATAGAAGTGCAGATTTAGTAGAAAGTCTGACAGTGTTGAGGAAATTATTTGTTTAGTAGAGTGATGGCGTTCGGAAAAAAAACTGTTCTTGTGTCTAGTTGTCTTGGTGTGCAGTGCTCTGTAGCGACATTTTGAGGGTAGGAGTTGAAACAATTTGTGTCCAGGATGTGAGGGGTCAGTAAATATTTTCCCCGCCCTCTTTTTGACTCGTGCAGTATACAGGTCCTCAATGGAAGGCAGGTTGGCAGCAATTGTTTTTTCTGCAGTTCTAAGAATTCTGAAATAGTATTTTCAAGTAGCCCTGACTGAAGCCATGATAGGCTCTAACCATTTTTATTGGCATTGAACATGAAAGAAAGAAAAAATGCAAAGGGAATAAGGATAAAAGAGAATGACGTAAATCCTGAGAGAAATAGAACAGTAATTCAGAGAAACTAAATAAAAGGGTATTGATGTTAAACATCAGTGTAATTGTCTTGGCTTTATTTTTTATTACAAAAATAATATTCAGATCCTTAGATTTCCATCAACAGAAGGCATCATTTTCTTTGGCCATTTGTAGTCAGCTGAGTAGGATTTGTTTGTTTGTTTGTTTGTTTGTTTGTTTATGCGGACTCAGGGCAGCTTACAACATTTTGATAAAACAGATACAATATATAAACATTTCTAAGCCAATTAATACAATAGTTAATTTAAAAATTATCTTAAAAATAATCATTAAAATCGACATTTAAAATTTATCTGGTTTTATGAGATGTTCGCTCAATTGATTTTTCAATTGACGGCTCCCATTTTAACTGAATCTGTCTTAGTTTTGATTTTATCACAGGAATGCAGCAACAGAGCCTCTGGTAAAGATAAAAGGAAAAAAGACCACTATTTAAATGTTGTTTGTCCTAGGAGAAGGAGGAGGCCTTCGTTACTATTCTGTCTATTGCTGTGGTAATAAAAGCTACGAAATTGTAATGGATGAGAACTCAAAATCTATGTTTCTATTTCCTGTTATCCATTGGTTGGCTAGTGTTTTGCAACTCAGGAGACCTACTTTTAACACATCTAGGGAGAACTTCCCCTTTCACCTATCTGTCTTTATGAAAGCTATTGTGGTTTGTGTGTTCAAACCGAAGAAAATTGCAACACTAGCTGAGGTGAAGCAGACTTGTGGGGTTTTTTTATTAAAAAGTTTTTTTATTTATAAAACATTTAAAAAAATATAACATATACATCACAATATGACACAATACAGATGGATAACAAAAAAAGAAAAGAAATGGTATATGACGGTCTATTCAGTATTCACATTGGTTATTCCCCCCACACACTATTAGTTTTCCAATATCTGTTTGAATTTCAATTAATTTATAATTTCTCCTTCATACTATCTAGCCTTTAATCTTGGTTCTCCTCTCTGTCCAATTATATAATTTGTTCCAGGTTTCAAAATAATCTGTATCTAATTTGTTTTTTTATTCTAACATCAGTCTGTCCATCTCTGCACATGTTAAAATTTTAAATAAGGTTTCTTCTTCTGTAGAAGCATCTTTACTTTTACATTTTGGGGCATATGCTATCATTGCTGCAGTTAAAATATGTAACATTAAATATATTTTCTTTTTCTCATATTTGTCAATGGTTATTTTCAACAAAAATAATTTGGATTTCAGGTTGAGTTTTATCTCTAAAATCTCCTTCAGCCATTGCCTAATTTTCTCCCAGTAATCTCTTGCTTTGTGGCATTCCCACCATATATGATAATATGTTCCAATATTCTTTTGGCATTTCCAGCATGTTCCTGATATACTTTGGTTCATTCTGGCCAGTCTTTGTTCTGCTTGGGTAAGGTGACCAGACGTCCCGCATTCAGCGGGGGAAGGAAAGGGAAGTATGGCCAAGGCGTTCACCCCCCTGCTCTCTGACAGCCCATCCACTGTGCTCGGGGGCAGGCAGAGGGATATAGCAGCATTTGCGCGGGCAAGAAAATCCATCTACTCACCAGCTTGCCCAGCGAATAAAGGTGGGTCTGTATCGGCCTGGCATTTTTCTTTGCCTTCATCCCAGCACACGAGTGGAGAGACTGAGCAAGAGAGAGAGAAAGAGAAAGAGGGAGAAAGAGAGAGCAAGAGAGAGGGGGAGAGAGGGGGAGAGAGAAAGCAAGAGGGAGAGAGAAAGAGGGAGCAAGAGAAAGAGACAGAGACAGAGAGAGAGAAAGAGAGAGCAAGAGACACAGAGAAAGAGAGAGAGAAAGAGAGAGTGAGAAAATGAGGGGGGGAAAGAGAGAGAAATAGTGAGAAAAAGAAACAGAGAAAGAGAAAAAGAGAGAGTGAGAAAGAGAGAAAAAGGGGGAGAGAGAAAGAGAGATAGCAAGAGAGAGAGAAAGCAAGTTTTTTGCTAAACTCCCCCCCCCCCAATGGTGTCCCTCTTTCCCAATCTTAAAATCTGGTCACATTATGCTTGGGCCTACTCGGTTGGGAACAAAGAAGCAGTCACTCGCTGAAAATTTAAAGCAAAAACACATCTATATTTAAAAATGATTTGTAAAAAACAAAGTCAGACTTTTAGTTCATATTGGCACTGTTCTGGTCAAATTGTCTAATAGACAAAGAGTGGCTGCGACAGGGATCCAAATCCAATTTAGACATTCTTCAGTATTTTAATGTCCTTTAAACACACATTCATGAATCTTCATGTTTTCTTCAGACAGCTGCATCTCTGCAAGATTAACTTAAAGGGATAACAGCAGTTTGCCAGCAAAACATTTCTGGAATCCCGGATCTAGGATCTCCACCATTACAAATGTTGAATCTCTATGTCTTTTTACACATAAGTCCTCACTAATATACTGTCTGGATGTGGTCAACTGTTTCCTAGAGATATTCACTGTCTAGACTTTTTTCATAGACTAAGCTTCTAGAACTTTTCCCATAAAGATACTCCTGTCTGCCTTGTGACCTTCTGACCATGGCATCTAGTAGTCCCCAATGTCCCCCTCTTCCTTTGAGTCAGACACTACCATCATTGGGGTTTTTACAGTCTATGGTGGTTCCCCAGGTTTCTCAGGTTTTATTTATTATTTATTTATTTGTTTGTTTGTTTGTTTGTTTGTTTGTTTGTTTATTTATTTGTTTATTTATTTATTAGATTTGTATGCCGCCCCTCTCCGCAGACTCAGGGTGGCTCACAGCACAACACAACAATTCATAACAAATCCAAATATAATTTAAAATATTTTTTAAAAGAACTCCATTTTACTAACAAACACAAACACAAACATACCATACATAAATTGTACATGCCCGGGGGAAGTGTTTCAGTTCCCCCATGCCTGATGACAAAGGTGGGTTTGAAGGTGTTTACGGAAGGCAGGAAGAATAGGGGCAGTTCTAATCTCTGGGGGCAGTTGGTTCCAGAGAGTCGGGGCCACCACAGAGAAGGCTCTTCCCCTGGGGCCTGCCAACCGACATTGTTTAGTTGACGGGACCCGGAGAAGGCCCACTCTGTGGGACCTAATCGGTTGCTGGGATTCGTGAGGCAGAAGGCGGTCTCGGAGATATTCTGGTCCAGTGCCATGAAGGGCTTTAAAGGTCATAACCAACACTTTGAATTGTGACCGGAAATTGATCGGCAGCCAATGCAGACTGCGGAGTGATGGAGTGATGGTAAGCCCATGACCGCTCTCGCAGCTGCATTCTGCATGATCTGAAGTTTCCGAACACTTTTCAAAGGTAGCCCCAATTCTCCCTCATTCTCAGTATCTGACTCAGCTGTCAAGAACATTGGCCTAGGATACCAAGAGGATCAAGTTCATTCTGAGCTGGCTCTTGGCCACTAACAACAGTCTTAATGGTGGAAAACATTTCTTTATAGGAGGTAGCCAGGGTCAATTTTCTATTTCCTTGCCATTAATCTTGCCAATTATCTAAATCCAAAATCTCTGCATCATTTTAACATTGTCTCTTTAACTAATTTTTCCCGTAATACCTGTTTTAATAGATAGTAGTATATATATTTTAAATCATTTTTCTTCTGTTCCTAAAATTATTCTATCCAGTCCTGTCATTTCCATCTTTATACCTGGTTCCTTTTTATCCTTTATGTATTTTGTTTGTATTTGCAAGTATGCCCACCACTCTAGTTTTATACCCTCTTCATTTAATTCTTTCCTTGTTTTTAACTCTCCTTTTACATCTAACAATTGTTTATATGTTACTACATTTCCTGATTGTATAAAATTTGAGTGTACATATACCTCCAACGTGGATAACCAATTTGGGGTCTGCGTATAGTGTTGCATTTTTATTGTCTTCCAAACTTAAATTAAAGCATTCGTAACCTAATGTTGTTGGAAGTATTGGTAAACCTTGTATTTTTCTTCCTATAAAAAGGCATGCCATCCAATTTGTATATTTCTTCATATTCTTTCATTTTTTAGCCGAATCCAATACTTCATAGATTGGAGCTGACATTGAACATGGAAGAAAGAAATAACCAACACAAAGGGAAAAAGGACGAAAAAGAATCATGTACATCCAGAGAGAAATGGAACAGTAATTCAGAGAAACTAAATAAAAGGGAGTTAATGTTAACACCAGTGTAAATGTCTGGGCTTTATTTTTTATTATAGAAATAATATTCAGATCAGTAGTCTAGTTTTTTTAGATTTCCATGAACAGAAATCGTAATTTTCATTGGCCATTTGTAGTCAGCTGAGTAGACTTTTTCTGGTTTTATGAGATGTTTGGTCAATTGATATTTCAATTGATGGCTTCCATTTTAACCTGGAGTCTGTCTTAGTTTTGATTTTATCACAGGAATGCAGCAAAAGAGCCTCTGGTAAAGATAAAAGGGAAAAAAACCCACCACTATTTAATTATCTGTTTGCCCTTGGAGAAAGATGCCTTCATTACTATTCAGTCTATTGCTGTGAGCTACAAAACTGTAATTGATGAGAACTCAAATCTATGTTTCTATTTCCTGTTATCTATTGGTTAGCTAGACTTTTGCAACCTAGAGACCTTTTTTTAAAAACATATTTAGGGAGAACTTCCCTTTCACCTGTATGTCTTAATGAAAGCTATTGTGGTTTATGTGTTCAAACAGAAGAAAATTGCAACAGTAGCTGTTGGAGAATTCTGTTACTTTACTCAGAAGGAGCTAGAAGAGAAATGATGGCAATTAGGACATTTCCTTTGGCAGTTCATTCTTGTGATAACCTTGGCTTCTATTCGGCAGTTGACATATGATATGTGTCCACAAGCTATTGCTCTTACCAAAAATCGGTTATTTCTTCAAACAGCAGGTATCAATTTCTTGTACACTGCAGTCTAAAAATCCAGGTATTAAAGAAAATAAATTAGTCAAGCTTTGGGGAAAGTATGCAGATCACAGCTAGCCTCTGTCAAATTAATTGAAATGAAATGAATTCAAAATAATCTGTATGTTACTGTCAATGTGTGGAAATTAAGCATTTCACAGAATGCCTATGAAATCTGTAGAACGCCAAAAATGAGACATTAAAGTATGAAATGCTTAACATCCTAAGCATTTTATGCAATGCCAAAAGGCAAACCAGCAAATGCGAAAAGGCAAACCAGCAAAGGATAAAAATCTGTTGGCCGCCAGGCTAACATATGCACAACATTGGAAAAACGAAGGCATTGCGACAAATCTAACTATCATTACTAAAATTATGGAATGTGCCGAACTAACAAAATTAACAATGGAAATTCAGAACAAAAATGATTCAGAGTTCTACAAGGCCTGGGAGAAATGGTTCAGATGGCTATCCAACTGTAAGGATGACAAAGTGAAAAATAACCAAAATTGTTTAAGATGAACCAAAATAAGGATATGTATAACCAAAAATCGGATCAAAAATAACTCAATCCCTGTCTGAGTTCAATCCACTTGATAACTATTAGAAATCTATTAATATTACAATCTATGATCAAATTCTACTAACAAAAACAATAAATATAATCCATCTAAGTCGTCACAACCCAAACGCCTGCTCGCTTGCAGGTATTACCTCTCATCTTGCTATATCTCTCTCTTCTTTCTCTTTTCTCTCTTTTTTTTCTTTCTCTCCCTTTTCTCCCCCTCTATCCTTTCTCTTCCCACATTACTGTTGGATTATCAAATATTACAGCTATAAGATACTTAATTAAGAACTCTGAATACGAAATATTTACATATGGACAAATACCCGAAATGTATATACAATAATATATATAAGCTGTGATATAACAATATTGTTTATCCCACTCCCCTCCCACTTTTCTTTTCTGTATTCCCATCTCCCGTTCCCCCTGTTTTATTCCTTTTTGTATAAATTAATAAAGTATATTTTAAAAAAAAATCTGTCAATAAAATGCCAGTCTAACCATCCTTGTTGCAATGAGTCCTCAGAAAGGGTCGGCATATAAACCCGATAAACAAAGAAACAAAGCAAGCAAGCAAACAAGTAGGTCTTTTTCTCTTGTTTTTTTAAATAAGAAAGTCTTGTAATTTATTTTACATTTTGTCTTTCATTTTTATGTATGTCTTTTTAATGAAGTGTTACCCTAACCCTAATCCTAACCCTCTTCCTTTTCATGACTCTCTTGCCATATTTTGCCTAAATAGCTTTATCACTCTGCATAATGTCAAGGTATTATATGCAATGCCTAAGGAAAATATACTGTATATAGCATATTAAAAAATGTAGACTTTACATATTTTGTCTAAAAAGGTCACACTTTCTATAGATTTCTTAGGCATTTTATACACCAGCTTTATACACATTGCTGATAAAAGGTAAATTTATTCCCCTGAGAACTGAGTGCAGTTTTCCAGATTTGAAAAGAAAAGGGGGTTTGCAATATACCGGTATAGGGACATCCACACAATTTATTAAACTGGAGTTAAGGAGGTGCTAATGGAAGCTACATGGGTCACCACCATATTCAAACATAATTTTGAATTGTGGAATCTTTGGATTCCATAATTCAAAAGATCTCTTTGGAAACCAAATCCTGCACGGCTTTAAAGATTAATAATATTATTATTCTAGTTGATTACATTTTTTTCTTTGGCAACAACTCAAAGGATCTCTGGCACATAAGGTATTGGGTTCTGCTTTATGGGAATGGGTAGCAGTAGCCTGATCTAATTCATACCCACATATTTGGCATTTGCCCAAGATGGTGGAAAAAGTAGGGGGTTGGGTGTAGAAGATTAATAGGCAAACCTTTTGGATGTTAAAAGAATATTTGAGTGCAAAATTTTAGCATTGGCGAATTGCAATTGATCAGCCCTCCATTTTCAAAATAACTCCTTATCACTGGAGAAGATCAGACAATATGATTTCATACCTGAGAGCAGTTTTAATTGGTTGTTTATAAACTAAATTATAGAAATTTGCATAGTCTTGACATTTCAGTTCTGAATATTGTAAAAAAAATAAGTAAATATTGTACCATTGTATTCCTTTCTTTGGAAATGAAATTAATATTTTACTTTCAAATGCTATTAGTACATTTAAAAAATGCAAAATGAATTGTACATATATATGTATGTAGAATAGAATAGAATAGAATAGAATAGAATAGAATAGAATGCCCAGCTGGCGACTTAACGCCAGCTGGATTTGTGGTGGGGCCAGGGAAATGCGGCCCCCAGCGTAGCTATCATTTTGAAGGCCGGGATCTCGTGAGATTTTGCGAGATTCTGGCCATGCCTGTCATAGGCGCCAGCCGATGACGTCGTCGGGGCGGAACCAGCCAGCCCTTTATAAGGGCTGTGCTGGCTCGGGGGCTTCCTTTTCACCCCAACGATGAGCAGGTGAACACCCGGCTGGTGTTCACTGAAGACTCTTCAGAAGCCATTTTGGATGGCCTCGTGGCGTCGGCCATTTTGGGAGCAGAAAGGATCGGGCCTTGCTGTCCTCGGCTTCCTCTTGAGGGGTTTTTTAAGGCTGGTTGGGATCTACTTAGGCAAACACCCGGCAGTGTTCACTGGTGATTGAGCCTACAGGCCTTTGCGGGACCAGATTGTCCTTCTCAGAAAGGCCTTGTTTCTTCCCCATCCTTTGATGGTGAGCGGCCCCTTCGGAGGCCTGCTACCCCCCTTTTTTTGGCTTAGCTCAAGGGGGTAGGATTGACCAGGCCTCCAGGCCTGGCCCAGGGTTTCACGGCCCTGTGGATTTTGGGGACCTAAGCACAGTAATTAGCTTTGCTCACCCCTTTTTGGGGGAGAGCTAGGTTTTTTTTTAGGGTGCCTGTTTTATCAGGAATAGCCATGGCTCCAAAGAGGCAAAGGGCCTTGCCTTCTGCCCCTGAGCTGGCAGCTAGGCCACGGAGGGTTTTACGGTCTTGGCTAGGGCTAGGCTGGCCAATGAGGAGGTCCAGAACAAGGCCAGGCGGGCAGGGGGTAGGCCTTGGGAAGCACCAGCAGGTGACTCATCTTTATCCTCTCATTCCTGGTCTAGAGTGATAGAATGTCTGGACAAGTTGGATGCCAGGTGGCGGTCTTTGTACAGGCCGGGAGGTGCGGCCCTTTCGGCTCCTGCGGCTCTTGGAAGACCCCTGAGCGATGTGGAGGCCCAGACCGGGCAGGCTTCAGCAGCAACTGGACCGGTCTCTGCAGGATCTTCTTCTGGGACACTTGATGCCATGGTGTCAGGTGAGGCGGTTATGCAGTCACATTACACACTGCCCGTCCCCTTATCTGGTCAGGTTTTCATGACACCGGTTTCGGGGAGTGGGGTCACTAGCTACACTACAGTTTACCCTACCCTTACCTGTAATCAGGTTTGGGCTACACCTGCCACTGCATCTGTGGCCTCTCTGGCTGGGGCGGGCACAGGGACCATGGCGGCAGCTATGGTGCCAGATCCTTTGGCTTCCATATGGGCTATTGCCATTCCCTGGGGGTTGCCTTTTACCCCCTTGGGCTTTAATTTGCATCACTCCATTCCAGAGTGGATTTGGAGGGGGGAATATGTAGACTTGTTCTCCCTCCTTAATCGGGAGGGAGACTTGTTCTCCCTCCTTAATCGCCTAAGAAGGATAAGGATGAAGAAGCGAAAACCGACCAGACTAAAAAGGTCAAGGTAGATAGGTGTTTCAACTCTTGGCTGCATGCCTTTCTGACCTATATGTCGGTGGTCATTGAGAGGGAGCCCGCGTCAGCTTCCTCCATGATTAAGTATATTGATCTCATCGCTTATGCTCACTATGAGTACGAGGCTACTGCATGGTTGCAGTATGATGAGTCTTTTAGGGTGCGTGTGGCATTTGAAAGCACCCTGCCTTGGGACATGGTGATCTCTGATTTATGGTTCCATGCCACTCAGCTTGCTCAGGCTGGGGGTGGCGAGCGCACTGACAGTGGCCACTTTATGAAGGACAAGCCAGCAGCTACTCCTGCGACTTGTGCGGGGGTTGGGACCAGGGAAAGGGTTGCTCCCCCATGTCATGATTTTGCAGCCAGGGGGACTTGTTTTTGCCCCTCCTGCAGATTTTGACATGCATGTGGGAATTGTGGGGGCTCCCACACCACACACGCTTGCCCTAAGCCCAAGGGCCCCAAAGATGGGAAGGACGGGGCTGGACTGCCCAAGAGTCAGCCTCCCCCTGGGGGAAAATGGCTCCAGCCCAGTTAGGCTGGAGATGCTGGAAGTTCTGCTTAGGGATTATCACCCATGTAGGAACGCATCTGCGCTCCTGCAGGGTTTTAGGGAGGGTTTTAGGATACCCTATTTTGGACCTAGGAGGGCCTTCATGTCCAAGAACTTTAAGTCGGTTGATGGACACAAGGACATTATTAGTTCTAAGATCCAGAAGCAGGTGGCCAAGGGCAGGGTTTTGGGTCCTTTTGCTTGCCCGCCTTCGCCTACCCTCCAGGTTTCACCTCTGGGGGTGGTCCCCAAGAAGGCCAGTGGTGAATTTAGGTTGATTCACCACTTGTCCTTTCCTAAAGTGGAGTCAGTGAATGATTACATTCCTGACAAGCTTTATTCGGTTCGCTACGCATCTTTTGACAAGGCGGTGGCCATAGTTAGGAAGTGTGGTATAGGAGCCTTGATGGGTAAATGTGACATCAAGTCTCCATTCCGGCTCCTTCGCATACACCCAGATGATTTGAGCTCCTGGGCTTACACTTTGAAGGTGGCTATTATGTGGACTGAGCATTGCCCATGGGCTGCTCCATATCTTGCTCTCTGTTCGAGAGCTTTAGCACCTTCTTCAAGTGGGCCCTCAGGAGGCTATCCGGTTTGGGTTCAATGATTCATTACCTTGATGATTTCCTGATGGCTGGGCCTGCGCATTCGGAGCAGTGTTTGACTCTGATGTCGGCCTTTGAAGCTCTTTGTGCTCATTTTGGCCCCCCAAAAGACCGAAGGCCCTGCCACCAGGATTACCTTCCTTGGTATCGAATTGGATTCCGTTGCATAATCTTGCAGATTGCCATCCAAGAAGCTCCTTAAGATCCAAGATAGATTGGAGCAGGTTCTAGCGAGCCCTTCGCCAACTTCAGGAGTTTGCTGGGTTACTTAATTTCACCTGCCAGGGGGCGGCCCCCGGCAGAGCCTTTTCGTGTCGTTTGTATACAGCGATGAAAGGGCTTCGCTTGCCTCACCATCGGTTGCACTTGAGTGCTGGGGTCAGGAATGACCTGAGCATATGGCAAGGCTTTTTAGCCCACTATAATGGTCTGTCCTTTTGGAGGCACGAGCTTATTTTGGAAGCCAAGTTGCAATTGTGTTCGGACGCTGCGGGCACCCACAGGTTCAGAGCTATTTTGGGCGACCAGTGGTGCTATTCTATGTGACCTCCAGAATGGAGGGCCTCTTCTATTGTCAAGGATCTGACATTTTTGGAGCTCTTTTCCCTAGTGGTGGCTTTAGAGCTCTGGGGGGACCAATTTAGGGACAAGACTGTGCACTTCTGGTGTGACAACCTTGCTGTTGTCCATGTTGTGAATGCCCTGTCTTCTAAAAATGACAGGGTTATGCGGCTTTTCCGCCATTTTGTGTGCAGGTCTTTGTCCCTGAATGACTTGTTTTTGGCCCGCCATGTTCCCAGTCTCGAAAACGAGATGGCTGATGCCTTGTCCCGTGGTCAGTTGTCCAGGTTCCGGACGCTGGCTCCGTGGGCTCGCACGGAGGCCTTCCCTTGCCATCTATGGAGCCTGGGCGGGCTCCAGAGCAGTGGAGGATTGAGGCAGTCAGGGCCATGGCCCTCTCACTAGTGCCCAGTACCTTGAGGTCATACCAAAACTCAGGTTAGGAGTTTTGGGAATTTTGCCAATCCAAGGGCTATTTACACATCTGGCCATCCCTGTCGATCACCTGATAGAGTTCTGTGTCCTGGTTAAGCAGCACAGCCTATCATTTAAAACTATTAAAACTAGACTTATGGGCCTGGCATTTCTTTCCAAGGCCCGTGGATTTTCTGATTCCTCTGGGGATTTCCGCATTCAGAAAATGCTAGAAGGGTGAGTTAGGGAGCAACCCGGCCCCTTTGTAGACTGCAGACAAGCACTGACTTTACAACAGCTCTCCAACATTAATAGTACTTGGAGCAGCTTGTGTGCCTCTGTTTCTGAAGCCCGCCTTTTTCAGGCACTGGCTAATGTGATGTTCTTTGGGGTTCTCTGGGTTAGTGAGGCTTTGGCCTCCTACTGCAGAGATGGGTCACTTTGTGCCTTACAGTTTTTGGACCTTCGGTTTGAAGGCACCAGTGTCTCTCTTTTGGTAAGGCAGTCTAAAACAGATCAGTTAGGTAGGGGGTCTAGGATAGTTTTAGCAGCTGCCGCTGACACATCTGTCTGTCCGGTGGCTGCCCTTTCCTCATTTTGTAATCTGCGAGGAACGGGACAGTGGTATCTTTTTAGTCATCTGGATAGCTCCTCGCTCACTTGGTATCAATTTTGGGCGATTATGACCAGGGCATTGGTTGCTATTGGCCTTGACCCTGCCTGGTACGGGACGCACTCATTCCATATAGGGGCTGCCACTAGTGCAGCAGTTTCTGGCTTCCTGGGTTGTCGGATCCGGGAGATTGGTTGCTAGAGGTCCGCGACCTATTTGACTTATATTTGGCCTGCTGGTTCTGATGAGCAGGACTCCACGCACGTTTACCTTTCTCTGCCCTCTTCTAGATAGCCCTCGTGGGGAGAAACTGATGGCATTGCTGTGCAGCCACAGTATGATGTTTTGGGCTGGCTGCTCTGCAGCATGATCCACCATGGGGACCCAGCTTGTCTTTGGGCCATTGGGTCAACATTGCTTGGCTTGGATGAAGAGGCCTGCGGTGGGAGGGGCTCCTCCCATTGCTCCTGGACAGGTGCCACAATGTGGTTGCACCCAGGTGGCTGGTCTTGCACCTTGGGGGCAATGATCTGTGTGTGTTAGGCTGCCTGGCATTGATTTGTCAGGCCCGTGAAGACCTGCGGGCTCTTCATCTAGCTTGGCCAGCCATGCAAGTGGTCTGGTCCGAAATCCTTCTCCGGATTTTCTGGAGGGATGCCATTTCCTCTAGGGCCATTCACAAGGTCAGGAGAAAGGTCAATAAGGCCATTGGCAAGTTGGTTAGAGAGTTGGGTGAGGTAGTTGTTTCTCACCCCAATATTACTATTGATCAGCCATGGCTTTATCATGCTGACGTCATTCAGGGGAACACCATTTTTTTATAGGACCTGCAGAGGTCCCTCCATGAGCTGGCACAGGTAGGGGGGAGCCAAGGAGCCAAGATAGAGATCTGGCCCCCCTCCTTGGCAGGTTAGGGGCAGAAATTGGGAGGTGTTAGCAACTGCGTGTTCTCCGTTGGGCATCCTTGGGGATGATTGGCAAACTCTCTCCAAGGGCTCATGGTGGCTTTTAAACCGACCTGAGCAATTGGGGAGAAGTTGCCTCTGGGTCTCGCCCATTTTAATTTCCTTTCAAGGATTGGACGGCGAGACCTCCCACATGCGTTGCATGGCTGGGATCCAGGTGAGGGCCTGGTCCCCTTCACCTGGATCAGCATGGAGCTATGCCCCGAGTTGCCCAGGAAGTTTTTATTACGTCATTTCCAACCCAAATGTTCTTAGTTGACCTCTGTGGATCCCATTTTAGTTTTGAATTAAATAAATTTATTTAATTAATAAAAATGACATAGTTTAAATCCAGCTCTGTGTCTGCGTTGTTACTCCGCTTCTGCTGCAATAGAATAGAATAGAATAGAATAGAATAGAATAGAATAGAATAGAACCAAACAGAACCGAACAGAACAGAACAGAACAGAATAGAATAGCAGATTTGGAAGGGACAGAATTTGATTACTTTGAACATACTTTCGCACTGTATTGAAATAATGGGTGGGTGGGAGTATGGATAAGTTAAGCCTTTTTTTACTCATGATCTGAGAATTAGATGAAGCAAAATTTTAGAACATCATAAAAAATATGATGCTAGAATACCTTGGTGCTATGGTTAGCTGCAAATAGGACCGTTATCTTATTTGACAAAGGAAAGCAGTTAATTCTAAACACATTTTGCTTAAAGCTGGTAGTTCTAACAATACAAAGTTAAGGGGTTAAATTCTAAGGATGATTCAAAATGTGTATATCATTGATTGGTTGCTTCTGGTTCGGACCCTTTCTTAGAACCAGTAACGGTGGTGGCAGGAGGCATGTGGAGAAGTGTTGCGTGTGTGAGCACACAAACCAATAGCAAATTAATTCAGAACCCACTACAGGTGTATATCTCTCTGTGTGTTTGTGTCTATGTGAGATGAATTATTTTCACTGGGCTCATCTATCCCCATGGTATAGTTCAGCAGATATTTTCCTCAAGAAGATTGCTACACACAAGATTACAAAACTGGGGAACATCAAAAAAGGATGTAAAAACCTCTTAATACAACCACAGAATTGCAGTATGGTAACAGTCAGTTTGACAAAAGGAAAGGATTCTGACTGATATCTTCAATTCTTTGAACCTTGGATTCTTCTCGAAGGGAGCCTGAAGGCAGGAAAATTGAAAAATTGGGTGAGTTTTAACCCGGAACAGTTCTAGAGAGGTTACCCTATTACATAAATCAATGAATATGATAAATGAATAGTATAGAATAGAATAATAGAGTTGGGATGGATCTTGGAGGTCTTCTATCCAACCCCCTCGTTAGGTAGGAAATCCTACACCACTTCAAACAAATGATTGTCCAACATCTTCTTAAAAACTTCCAGTATTGGAGCATTCACAACTTCTGGAGGAAAGCTGTTCCATTGATTAATTATTCCAACTGTCAGAAAATTTCTCCTTAATTCTAAGTTCCTTAATGGAGAGTAGAGAAAATTAAGGAGGGAATCAACCTGGAATTAAGGAGAAACCTCCTAACAGAATAATTAACCAATGGAATAATTTGTATTCAGAAATTGTGGATGTAACTTCACTGGAGGTTCTTAAAGAAAAGACTAAACAGCAACTTGTCTGAAATGGTAGACTGCTTGAGTAGCAGGTTGGACTAGAAGACCTCCAAGGTCCCTCCCAGCTCTCTTTTCTGAGTCTGACTGTAACTTCATGAGAAAGCTATTGGACTAAATAGTTAGCATCTGTTAACAAAATAACATTAAGAGTTGATAACATTTATATATGGTGAATTGAAACCTTGATATATAAAGGGAAGGAAATATAATGTTTAAGAACTTATAATGCATAGTTCAGCTAGAGCTTCTTAGATCCAATTCAACTTTAAAGAATTTTAAATTCAAGGTGATGGCTATTACCTATAAAGCCCTGTACAATCTGAACATCTGACAGATATCTTATCTCCAGTCATTTCCAGTTTGGTCTAGTCGTTAAGGTACCAGGCTAGAAAACAGAAGGCTGTGAGTTCAAGTCCTGCCTTCTCTATGAAAGCCAGTTGGGTGCCCAATGGGCCAAATACTCTCTCTCTCAGCCCAGTTCAACTCACAGGGTTGTTGTTCTAGGGACAATCGGAGGAGGAAGGAGTATCAGGTATATTCCAGAATGGGTGTGTTTTAGATGTCTTCTATGAAACATTGTCATCTTCTGGAATTGAGGAAGTGACCTTCTCTGTTGCAGCCCCTATCCTCTGGAATAGCACCTACCCACAAATATAATACTAATAATAATAATAATAATAATAATAATAATAACAACAACAACAACAACAATAATAATAATAACAGTAACAACAACAGAGTTGGAAGGAACCCTGGAGGTCTTCAACCCCCTGCTTAGACAGGAAACCCTATTCAATTAAAAATATTTCAGACAAATGGTTATCCAACATTTTCTTACAAACATCCATGTTGGAGCATTCTCAACTTCTGGAGACAAACTGTTCCACGGATTAATTGTTCTAACTAGTTGTATGCCAAAACAACTAGATACAAGGATAGTTTTTTTCTCTTGGTGCCATCACTCTGCTGAACACCCAATTCCCACAGTACTGTCTTATATGTCTAAGGATATTTGCGCATATGGTTTGACTATATTAGTTCTATCCCTCTCATTTTCTCTACTACCTTATCTTATTGGTATCATTATTATTGATTATTGTTACTCTGTTTTTTTACATGCACACTGAGAGCTTCTGCACCAGAGGAGGGGGGGAGTCTAATCTAAAAACAAATTCTATTTTCTACTCTATTCTACTTAGTATTTACAAACTTCACAATCTGAGATGATATGGAAACAACTTGAGGCAGGATAGACCTCTACCAAATAAATAAAAATCAGAGAGTGTGAAAAGATGTTATGCTTTGTGACAAGATATTATGTGTCAAGAACAGGGGAAACCTACTAGTTAAATGATACCTTCCCAACACAACTACATACTTCTTTGCTTTCTGAATAAGAGGTATATTTTATCTGAGGATTAGCAAAACAATAGCATTTAGACATGTACCACTTCATATTGCTTTATAACATTCTCTGGGCAGTTTACAGCATATTGCCCCCCACCAAAAAACCCCCTGGGTTTTAATTTTACTGACCTTGGAAAATCTGAGCCAGTCAAGATCAAGCTGCAAGTATGTCTGAAGTACTACATTCTAACCCACTGCATCACCATGACTATTTCTTATCTTGTTTTCTTATTTCATATTTTGCAGAAGTGAGCCATGGTTTTTAAAGCCTATTGCTTTTGGGCTGTCTTTCTCCTGCTCTGTCTCCCAGCTACTTCCTTCTTCCTCTGCAGCAAAGCTTCATCATATAGAGAATTTCTCAGCAGGCATGTGGACAACCCCAAAACAGACCTTCAGAATGATCACAACTACTGCAACCGAATGATGCGTCGCAAGGGCTTGAAATGTCAACGGAGCAATACCTTCATCCATGCCAACAGTGAACGTCTGACTTCCATCTGCAGCTCCGGAGGAAGGAAACTAGATGGCAACCAGACCAGCAAAACCCTGTTCCCAATCACCATCTGCATCAAGAGTAATCACCGCAAGACCATTTTTTGCAAGTACCAAGGGAGAAGTGAAATCAGGAAAATCCGAGTGACTTGCTCTAGGGGCCTTCCAGTCCACTACATTACCCACACTTGAAAGAAGGGAAGAAATGTGGTGGAACCAAAGAACCGCCCTGAGTCTGCGGAGTCTGCAGGGAGGGGCGGCATACAAATCTTAATTAAATAATAATAATAATAATAATAATAATAATAATAATAATTATTATTATTATTATTATTATTATTATTATTATTATTATTATTATTTAAAAAAATAAAGATGCTTTTCTACAGTGCCTTGGCAACCTTCCCACATTTGTTCTGCTTCCCCATGTGTCTGCACATGCCCAGAATGAGCTGGCTTTATTGCTTAGCAATATCAATATTCTCCAAGTCCGTCTATAGCCTTCCTGATTGATCTGATTCGCCTTTATACCACCAAGTACAGCTTGGTGATTTCATCAGGCTTTAAAAGATCCACAGCTTTGATAGTGTCTCTAAACTCCACATGTGTCCATGCAAATAAAGTTTCAATGTCTTCTGTTATAATTTACTGATGTTTGACTGCCTCCTTGTGTCTTTTCTTCAACATGGCAACACCTATATCTTTATAGCAGTGGTGAAATCCATTTTTTTTTATTACTGGTTCTGTGGGCATGGTTCAGTGAGCGTGGTGTAGCTTGGTGGGCATGGCAGGGAAAGGATATTGCAATATCTCCATTCTCACCCCACTCCAGGGGCAGAATATTGCAAAATCTCTATTCCCTTCTCACTCCTGGAGGAAAGATATTGCAAAATCTCAATTCTCCTCCCACTCTGGGACCAGTCAGAGTTATATTTGCTGGTTTTCTGAACTACTCAAAATTTCCACTACCAGTTCTCCAGAATCTGTCTGAACCTGCTGGATACAACAAAGTGTAATTCCCAATCTACATCTCTCTGAAGAATGTTAACATGAGAAAGGACTTTATAAAATGTGAATGTCTGGTCCTATCGAGAACCCAGTGTTCTAAATATGATGGGTAAGCCATTCCCAACAATACACATTAATCCTATGATTAAATTCAAAACCATTAATTCAACCATTAATTCAAAACCATTATCCATTATTATTTTTTAAGAAATATATTTATTAATTATTAACATTAAAAAACAAATACAAAACAACAAAAAGAATTTACAATAAGTACATAGACAGAAACTAAAACTAAAACAAAACATAACCTATACAAACGTATAACTAACTTAAACACTCAATGATTTATAAGTTTGCCAACCTACTTGCTGGCATTGCTGCTACAGCTTTCTAACTGTTGTTTTCTATATTATTTACAAAAACCTTGATTTATATCTAATATATTAAAGAAAGAATAACAAGGAGTAACAATTATCCATTAACTGGCCAAGTTTAATCAAAACACTATATCCACCATATCCCCTAAAACTGAAACAAAAACTAAGTGGAGAAAATTTCTTTGTTTGTTTGTTTGTTTGTTTGTTTGTTTGTTTGTTTGAGTTGAAAGGGACCATCAGGTCATCAAGTCCAACCCCTGCCCGAACAGGAAATGGACAGGCTTCATCCATTATATTCCACCCCAGGGAGGCTGGCACCCATACCTACCACTCGGAGTTTTGAAATTGGGGATTTTGTATATGCGCATAACTATTTGGGCTCCCCTCGTTGGCTGCCTGGAATGGTGATTAATGTCCGGGGGGGGGCCACATTTACACCATCCTGTTGACAGGTGGAAGGGAGTGGCATCGCCATGTAGATTAGTTAAGGGCAAGGACTCCCACGGCCAATGAAGGGGTAGATCAAAGGCCATTGGTCACTCCCGACAACACGAAAGTCCCGGATGCACAGGGAAGGGCATCTACTAGTCCCCTGAGATCTTCCCCACAAGACACCCTCAATGCAGAATTACCGTTGACTCCTAAGGATGATATGGGTGATGGGAGAGAAGTCGTTACGGGGGGTGGGAGCTTCCTAGTCTGACAACCACTGATTGTCAGCTGCCACATCGTTCAGGGCGTATTCACCATAGACTGGCATTCTTGAAGGATTACACATGCGCCTTGTAGGAGGAAGGGATGCCATGTCCTTGGCAACAACAGGGGGTGCAATTTTGGTAGGAGCAAGGTTTGGTTTCTATTCGTTGGATTCGAGTAAATTTAATCTGTAAGTGAGTTGTTATTGTTCTGTTCTGTGGGTTCCTGTTCATGTTAATAAAGTTTTGTTACTGCAGCAGCTGTGTCTCAGGGGGATTCACTATAGTCAAAGCTCCAAAAACAGGTTAAGTAGCTCTGGGGAAGTCAGTTGTAAATTAGAAAAGTTGCTAAGCAACTGGCCATTAAACAAGGACCACTTCAGAGGTGGATTCCTCCCAGTTCAGACTGGTTCAACTGGTTTTTGATATTACCAAACTCGATTGGTAAGTATTTTTAATATTTTTTAATTTTAATTTATTTTTATTTTTATTCTTCTGTGCTCAGGTTGCCATGTTTTTTTCAGTGGTTTTTTTATTTGAGCAAGTTACATTGCTTTCCACGCATGTGCCAAGCAAACGCATACCCCCAAAGCACAACCACATGGTACAGGAGGAAGCAAACTGGCAGTGAGGTAAGTGTGAACCAGGGGCGGGCCACCATTCCCAGCACTACCAGAATGGGCGAGGAGTGTGCGCCTGTGTGTGTTAGTGTACAGCACAGGATTTCTGATTTTTTTAGCTTCTGTGCATGCGTAGAAGCAAAAGACCTGGAAATACACCAAAATAAGTTATGTGACCCCCACCACTCACTGCTTCTTGCCCTGCTACTCGTCACCACTCGCCGTGCGGCTCACCACCACTACCCCTGCTACTTGCTGCTGCTTTCCCCTGTTGCTTTTTAACCCTGGTTTATGGTATATGAATCTCACTACAGCGCTTAGACCAGCATGTGGGGCAATGTTCCCTCTAATTTTTTTGGGTGTGGGCGGAAAAGTATAGTGTCTGAGCGGCAGTCCCTTTAGGACTGGGTGGCACAGAAGTCAAAAAAATATAAATAAATAAATAAATAAATAAATAAATATTTCTCATTTCTCTTTTTCCTCCCCTTTTTGCTTTCATTTCTTTCTCTGTCTCTCTCCCCCCTTCTCTCCTTCTCTCTCTCTCTCTCTTGTTTTCTTTCTCTCTCTTTCTTTCTCTCTCACTTGCTAACTCTCTCTCCCCTCTTGCTCTCTCTCTTTCTCACTCTTTCTCTCTCCATCTCTCCCTCTGTTTCTCTGTTTTGCTCTCTGTCTCTCTTGCTTTCTCTCTCTCTCTTGTTCTCTCTTTTTCTCTCCTCCTTTCTTCTCTCTCTTTCTTCCTCTCCTTTACTCTCTCTCTCTTTGTTTCTCTCACACTCTCTTTCTCTCTCTCTCTTGCTTTCTTTCTCTCTCACTTCCTCTCTCTCTTGCTTTCTTTCTCTCTCCCCTCCTTTCTTTCTCTCTCTCTTTCTCTCTCACACACCATGCTGGCAACATAGAGAGAAAGAGCGAGAGCAGAGGTTGGCTTGCCGGTCCATAGCCCCCTGGATGAGCAGCCCCGCATGGCCCCAGCACCAGACTCCACCGTCGCCTCTGCCCCCATCTGGCTCTCCAGCTAAGAGGCAGCAGCCACGTCCACCCCTTCACCCTCCCTGGCATCCCCGGCACCCAGCACCCAGCACCCAGCCCCGCACCACCTCCACCTCCCGGTAGCATGCCTGACCTCTACCTGAATGGAACGGGTGGTGGGGCACCATGAAGGGCCACACTTGAAGGCCGCCACGGTGCTGTTGTTGTTGTTGTCATGATGCAAAGCCATGCAGTCCCAGATCGCTCGCTCCTCCAGCCAGCAAAGAAGGCTGTCCATGAAAGCAGTGCGCTTTTCAAATGCATGCTTTTCAAATGCGCCACTTTCCCAGACAGTTGGCTTTACTGGCCGCAGAAGCGAGCGATCCCGCACTGCATGTCTTTGAGCCACTTCAATAGTTTCTGTGCGAGGGGTTGCTAATGGCAGAGCGGGAATGCACCCGTGCAGCTTAGAGGTAACAGTGATCTGGGGCCAGCAGCAAAAGTGGTCTACCTGAGCTCCGGCCACATGGCCTGCTCTATGCTCTCCCATGCTGCAGCAGAGAGATAGATGCCTGCAGTGCGGGAGAGCACAGAGAAGCCATGTGGCCAGAGCTCAGGGCCACCCAGCCTGCTCCCCAGATGTGACCGTGTTTTTCTATGTTTTTTGCCAGTTTCTAACAATTACTGGGAGTTGAAGTCCACTAGTCTTAAAACTGTCAAGTTTAAAGACCCCTGAGTTAGGGGTTAGAAGTGCAAGGGTCTTATGGACCAACTCCCACTTCTAAGGTAGCATGACTGGTGGAAGAATTCTGGGAGTTGAAGTCCAGTAGTCTTAAAACTGTCAAGTTTAAGCAAGCTGCAATGAAATATGGGGTAGATTTTCGCCAGAATTTTAGGTTGCACCGTAACTGGGTTATCACTTTCACTATTGAGAACGGACCTAAAAATTTGGATCCTAGCTTTTTGCTAGGCATTTTCAATCAAATGTATTTGGTTGACAAGAAAACATTGTCCTCCACTCTTGTTGGCGCAAACAAATTTTTGTCGTCTTGTTTCTTGTAGGCTTCTGCTGCCTCAGCAAGGGCCTTCTTAATATCTTCCCACCCCTTTGTTAGCTTTTCCATCCATTACGTCCATTACGTCAGGGAAATCAAGGAAGGAGGCTCTGTAGGCAGCTCGGGCATAAACGTGAAATCTTGTCCACTGTGATCTGAAAGTGGGTTACTCCCGCACTGCTATGACAGAGTTGTTATGAGCATCGCCCAGCAAGTAATGCACCACATTTTTTTCATGAACAATTATTTATTGAATGCAATGAAACTTGCACATAAGAAAGAATGATGCTTCTTCTACACTCCCTATTTTTCCACATAATCTCCTTCCTGTTTTATGGCCTTCCTCCAGCAAGAAACAAGGGGATGTATGCCCTGTCAGTATCACTCCTTGTTCTGGTCATGAAGCCATTTCTGCACTGTTGTTGAATGGGTTGTTGAGTGTGTTGAATCATCATTTTACAATGGGATTCCCAACTCTCCTCCTGGGCGGCAGCATTTCGTGGTGTTCGAACCCGAACTTTACCCAAACTTTTTAAAAAGTTCGGGTTCGGGTTCGACATGCCGAACACTGCAAAGTTTGCAGGTTCAGTTCGCTCAACACTACTGAGAATCTCTGTAGACATTTATGCATGTCGGAAGAAATATTTTTATCAAAATAACTAAAATCTATGTAAGCGGATGTGAAATGCAAATGTAATGTCCAGAACAAAAACAGAGGTCTTTTTGAGAAAGAAGTCTTGCCTATTGTGAGAGCTTTGGGAAAAGATGAGAGAAGGGGAAAAAAATTAAAATATGTACATATATAGTGTATGAATAATTATTAATATTCCTTGATTTACAACAGTTCATTTAGTGACAGTTCAAAATTATGATGACTGTTGCAGGATCTCCGTGGCCATGTGATTTACATTTGGATGCTTGGCAACTGACTCATATGTATGACGGTTGCAGTGTTCCAGGGTCAGTGTGATCCCCTTTTGTAACCTGCTGAACAGCAAAGTCAATGGAGAAGCCAGAATCACTTAACAACCATATTATGAATATAGCAGCTGCTGTGGTTCGCTTAACAAATATGGCAAGGAAGGTTGTAAAATGGGAAAAAACTCATTCAAGAAATTGCTCACTTATCAACATAAATTGTGGTTATAAGTAGCGTTGGGTGAACTGAACACGTACTTTTGTTCGGCATGCCGAACCCGAACTTTTTTAAAAGTCCGTGTTCAGGTTCGGCGTTCAAATGAACTCCGCAATACCCCAATCAACAGCCTTGTTGTAAGCTGAAGCCATGCTGTATCCAGGCAGGAAATGCAAGGACCGGCTGTGATTGGCCATAGGTCCTGCTGACCAGTGATTGGCTAGCCAGATGCATGGATGTGATTGGTCCGGAGGGACACCTGACCCTGCCTGTATAAAAGGCAGGACCATGTGGTCCGTTGCCATTAAAAGAGCTATTTGTTAGTAAGGGACAGTGCTGTTGGGGAGATTTATAAGATCACCTAGGCTGCATCTGGTTGCTGCTGCCACTGAAAGGGAGATTTATTAACTGTGCCATTGTCTTCAAAAGGTCAGATCACCTAGGCATCCAAGAAAAAAAGGGGGGAGATTTTTTTGAGGGCAGCTTTCCTGAATCTTGGGGTTTCTGCCACTGAAAGGGGCATTTCTCAACTGTGCAATTTTGTTGCTGAGGGCAGAGTCACCTACCCATCCATCCAAGACAAAGAAAGTGAAAGACTTGTGTTGGCAGTTTACCTGAGTCCTAGGGTTTCTGCCACTGGAAGGGGCATTTCTCAACTGTGCCAGTTTGTTGCTGAGTGCACATACAGTTGCCCATCCAACAGAAAACAAGTGGGAGGCTTTTTGGGGTGTCACTTTCCCTGCATCTTAGGCTGCCACTGAAAGGGGAACCCAACTTGCATAGTTCTGGTACGTGCCTAATTTTGTTAGGGAAAAAAATCGTGGGAAAAGTTCATGTAGCAGTGATAGATATAGGCATTCCAGGAATTAAAATGGGGGGGGGGGGGCGTCAGTCATACATTTCCACTACTGATCTCCACCCATTTAATTTTGAGTCAAACACTGGGCCACTTCCTTTCTCTGCATTTCCTTTTTCTGTCTAATACAAAGCGTCTACTTCTCTCTTTCAATTTAATTTTGGGTCAAACACTGGGCCACTATAGATTGGGGTGATATCTCAAGGATAGAATTGTCCTACGTGCAGATTGAGTTGGAAAAGTTCACATAGCAGTGATAGATATAGGCATTCCAGGAATTAAAATGGGGGGGGGTGTTCAGTCATACATTGCCGCTACTGATATCCGCCCATTTAAATTCGGGTCAAACACCGGGCCACTTCCTTTCTCTGTAATTCCTTTTTCTGTCTAATCTAAAGCCACCAGTGCTCTCTGTCAATTTAATTTTTGGTCAAACACTGGAACACTTCCTTTCTCTACATTTCCTTTTTCTACCTAATACAAGGTGTCTACTGCTGTCTGGGCATTTAATTTTGGGTCAAACACGGGGCCACTTCCTGTATCTGTGAATTTACTGTTTTTCTGCCTAATACAAGGGCTCTACTGCAGTCTGGGCATTTAATTTTTACAGGGCATTTAATTTTTCCATTCTAGGTCCACCTGAAACTCCACATCTTCTTCTGTTCCCAATTTTCTTGGGCAAGTGTCATTGCAGGGCTTCAACTATGAAGAAAATCACGAAAAGGGGCCGTGGTGCTGCTGGTGGTGGTAGTGATGGATCTGGTGCTGCAGGGGCAGGAAGAGGGCATGTAACATCTGTGCCTCAAACCCTTATCTGTGGTGCAAGTAGGCACCTGGCTCTGGGGCCTATATTGGTAGGGCCTAAAACTGCTTCCAGAGTGGTGAGGCAAGAAGAAGTCGAGGCAGGTGGAGATAATATTGCACGCAGTGCTATGAGTTCCATGGTATTGCCTTCCACCCACTCCACCTCAGTCACAAGTTCAGAGCCCTCCTTATCAACCCCCCTTCAAAGCAGCAAGACCGTCTCAGCCACAAGCAGTAGAATCTTTAATGCTCTTTGATGACACTTCTAACTGGGATGCCATGGGCCATCCACCTGCCCCATTCTAGTTGCAGACCTTGAGCTTCCAGATAGCCAAGAGCTTCTGCTGGAAAATGAGGGAGTGCCCAGGGCATCATCAGGGACGACCACGATGGAGGATGATGAGACCCAAATCCCCACTCCTGCAGCTTACCGCAATGTTGAGGCTGAGAGGGAGACTAGTGAGGAGGAGTGGGTGGAAGAAGATGCCAGGGGTGATGACGAGGTGCTAGATCCCACGTGGACTGAAGGCCAGCAGAGTTCAGAGGAGTAAGATGCTGTAGTGGTCCCACAGTCCCAGGCAGCAAGAAGAAGAGGCATAAGGGTGCAAACCCTCAGTGCTCAGTCTGCTGGTACTACTGCCCACTGTGGCCAGAGACTGAGTCTGCTACATGTGCCACAAAGAATCTCACCAGCGTGGCATTTTTTTCAAGCAGTTTACAGATGAGAAGACAAAGGTCATTTGCACACTCTGCACCAGTCCCTGAAGCGAGGGAGAGGTGTTAATAATCTCAGCACCACCTGCATGACCAGGCATCTGAATACAAAACATGAGCTTCGTTGGCAGCAATACCTTCAAAGTATTCAAATGCCTGGGTCTTCCTCTTCTGCTATGGCTGCCTAGGCCCCTGCCACCACCTCCCCAGCAACAAGGCCACCTGTTTCTCCCCAAAGGGACAATGTAGGATCACCACCAACACCACCTCCATCAGCAGCAGCAGCACCACCACCAGCACCAGCACCACCATCATCGCCAAGCCTGTCTATACCGTCCCAGGGAAGCTTTCAGCTGTCCATCCCTCAAACTTTGGAGAGAAAGTGGACATTTGGCCCATCTCACCGATGAGCCCAGGCCCTTAATGCCAGCATTTCAAAGCTGCTGGCATTTGAAATGCTCCCCTATCGCCTGGTGGAGACAGAAAGTTTCAAAAATTTTATGGAAGTGGCTGTCCCACAATGCGTTGTTCCAAGCCACTACTGCTTTTCACACCAGGCCATCCCTGCCCTGCACCAACATGTAGTGGAGAAAGTTAGGTGTGCACTGCGCAATGCTGTCAGTTCCCGCGTCCACATCACCACTGACACATGGACCAGTAAACATGGCCAGGGCTCATTCAAGAAATTTCTCACTTAGGAACATACATTTTTGGCTCAGTTTTGGTTATATGTACCTATGTGGCTGCATGTGGGTCATTTTGCTTCTGCTCTTTGGGTGACTGAGTTGAAAGAATAGAAATCCAGCTTTTCATACAAAATGGCTAATTTCTGAGAAAACTGAGCGTATGAATATATCTTCTATGTTTTATCCACTATTCCTGAGAAATTATTTCATTTGTAATTATTCCAGTTTGCAAGAGAAAAAAAAACCCACTGGAGGACAGCACAGTGTATTAATTTTGAAAATGAAATAAAACTAGTTCTTTGATGCTTATTTGTACTCGGACTATCATTAAGTTTTTTACCTTATGATTCTTGACAAACATTTATGTACACTGAGAGCATATGCACGAAAGACAAATTTCTTGTGTGTCAATAAAATTCTGTTCCATTCTATTCTATTCTAATTCCCAATTCTTCAACCACTGAACTTTTTCCTATTGAATTATTTTCGTATATTTCTGGGAGATGATGAAGAAATAGCTTTGAATTTTACAGGAGATAAAGCAACTGTATTCTTACACAAGTATTTAACTACTCAGAAAGACTTTTGCAATAATACCAGGTAAGAACAACTGAAAGGAAATAATCTTACAACACATAGTTCTTCATTCGTATGGAGCCTCTCTTAAATTTTATTTTGTATTTTAAAGTTAAATTTTATTTTATTGTTCCTTTCAAAGATTTAACATAACATCAGCAGGCTCTTAAATTCCTAATGCAATGGTCAAATTAATGAGATGTGAATTGTCATAACTTGATACCCTAAGTTAATATAAGTCCTTGGAAGAAGCCGATTATCTAAGCCCTCAACAGTTGGGTTTCAAGCCCGGTTACAGCACGGAAACTGCTTTGGTCGTGTTGATGGATGATCTCTGGTGGGCCTGGGACAAGGATTTATCCTCTGTCCTGGTGCTTCTTGACCTCTCAGCAGCTTTCGATGCCATCGACCATGGGATCCTTCTGCGCCGGCTGGCGGGGTTGGGAGTGGGAGGCACTGTTCTTCAGTGGTTCTCCTTCTACCTCTCTGGTCAATCGGAGTTGGTGTTAGTGGGGGGGTCAGAGGTCGACTTCTAGGTTACTCCCTTGAGGGGTACATCATTTTATATTACTAATTATTAATTTTGTGAATTTTTCAATTTCTATTTATATGTATTTATATTGTGCCACATTTTATTAGCTTTTTACTTATTACTAATTTAATCTTTTTTTTAATATTGGGAGGGTTCGCTAATTAATGGATGATTGGAATGGAGTTAATCTTGTGCATGGAATGAATGATTGGTATGAGTGTGATGGTTGGGGTGGGTGGGAGTACAGTATGGATGAGATGATTGTGAGTAGTATGAATGATAGGTTTGGCCCACCTGACGCTCGGGAGACAGGAGAGGAAGGGGCACTGATCTCTGGGGTGGCAGAGGGCCGGAATATCCCTGTGTTGCTGGGGAGAGGCAGATACGGTGGGGGCCACAGAGCTAGCCATTCCAGGGGAACGAGGGACCGTGGGCTTATTTCTCACGTACCTGCCTCCCAGCTGCATGTCAAAAGCCCTGCCTGTGCTACTCGAGGAGGTAGCCGGGTTGGCGGTGGAGTTCCCTGGACTCATTGTCCTGGGGGACTTCAACCTGCCGTCACTCGGCGAAACCTCTGGGCTGGCACAGGAGTTCATGGCCACCATGACAGCCATGGACCTGACTCAAGTAGTACAGGGTCCGACTCACGAGGGAGGGCACGCACCTGACATGGTATTCCTTTCCGAGCAATTGAACAATGGTCCGAGACTAAGGGGCTTAGAAGCGTTGCCTTTGTCATGGTCAGACCATTTTCTGCTACGGCTTGACTTCCTGGCTCCAATCCTTCCCCGCAGGGAGGCGGAACCAATGAAGATGTTCCGCCCCAGATGCCTGATGGACCCAGAGGGCTTTCAGATGGCGCTTGGGGTTATTCCAGAGGCACTCGTCCACAGTTCGGCGGAGTCCCTCGCTGAGGCCTGGAACAGGGCTGCGGCAGGGGCTCTTGACCCGATTGCGCCTTTGCGACCTCTCCGCGGCGCTAGACCCCGTAGAGCCCCATGGTTCAACGAGGAGCTCCGGGTGTTGAAACGCCAAAAGAGACGTCTAGAGAAGCGATGGAGGAAGAGTAGGTCCGAATCTGATCGAACACTTGTAAGAGCTTTTATTAAGACTTACAAAGTGGCGCTCAAGGCGGCAAGATGCGCGTACCATGCCGCCTTGATTGCATCAGCGGAATCCCGCCCGGCTGCTCTGTTTAGGGTGACCCGCTCCCTTCTTAATCAGGGGGGAGTTGGGGAGCCCTTGCAGAGCAGTGCCGAGGAGTTTAACACGTTTTTCGCTGATAAAGTCGCTCAGATCCGGGCCGACCTCGACTCCAATTGTAAAACAGAGTCGACCGACAACGAGTCAGTCGAGGTGACTGGGGCACGTACTTGTCCACCTGTCTGGGAAGAGTTTGATCTGGTGACACCTGATGAAGTGGACAAGGCCATCGGAGCTGTGAGTTCTGCCACCTGCTTACTGGATCCGTGTCCCTCCTGGTTGGTCTCGGCCAGCAGGGAGGTGACACGGAGCTGGGCCCAGGAGATTACCAACGCTTCCTTGGGGAGGGGAGTTTTTCCATCACTCTATAAAGAAGCGCTTGTGCGCCCCCTCCTCAAGAAGCCCTCCCTGGACCCAGCCGTACTTAACAACTATCGTCCAGTCTCCAACCTTCCCTTTATGGGGAAGGTTGTCGAGAAGGTGGTGGCACTCCAGCTCCAGCGGTCCTTGGAAGAAGCTGATTATCTAGGTCCCCAGCAGTCGGGTTCAGGCCCGGTTACAGCACGGAAACCGCTTTGGTCGCGTTGATGGATGATCTCTGGCGGGCCCGGGACAGGGGTTTATCCTCTGTCCTGGTGCTCCTCAATCTCTCAGCGGCTTTCGATACCATCGACCATGGTATCCTTCTGCGCCGGTTGGAGGGGCTGGGGGTGGGAGGCACTGTTCTTCAGTGGTTCTCCTCCTACCTCTCTGGCCGGTCGCAGTCGGTGTTAGTGGGGGGTCAGAGGTCGGCTCTGAGGTTTCTCCCTTGTGGGGTGCCTCAGGGGTCGGTCCTCTCCCCCTTGCTATTTAACATCTACATGAAACCGCTGGGTGAGATCATCCAAGGACATGGGGTGAGGTATCATCAATATGCCGATGATACCCAGCTTTACATCTCCACCCCATGCCCAGTCAACGAAGCGGTGGAAGTGATGTGCCGGTGCCTGGAGGCTGTTGGGGCCTGGATGGGTGTCAACAGACTCAAACTCAACCCGGATAAGACGGAGTGGCTGTGGGTTTTGCCTCCCAAGGACAATTCCATCTGTCCGTCCATTACCCTGGGGGGGAATTATTGACCCCCTCAGAGAGGGTCCGCAACTTGGGCGTCCTCCTCGATCCACAGCTCACATTAGAAAACCATCTTTCAGCTGTGGCGAGGGGGGCGTTTGCCCAGGTTCGCCTGGTGCACCAGTTGCGGCCCTATCTGGACCGGGACTCATTGCTCACAGTCACTCATGCCCTCATCACCTCGAGGTTCGACTACTGTAATGCTCTCTACATGGGGCTACCTTTGAAAAGTGTTCGGAAACTTCAGATCATGCAGAATGCAGCTGCGAGAGCAGTCATGGGCTTACCTAGGTATGCCCATGTTTCACCATCACTCCGCAGTCTGCATTGGCTGCTGATCAATTTCCGGTCACAATTCAAAGTGTTGGTTATGACCTTTAAAGCCCTTCATGGCATCGGACCAGAATATCTCCGAGACCGCCTCCTGCCGCACAAATCCCAGCGACCGATTAGGTCCCACAGAGTGGGCCTTCTCCGGGTCCCGTCAACTAAACAATGCCGGTTGGCGGGTCCCAGGGGAAGAGCCTTCTCTGTGGCGGCGGCGGCTCTCTGGAACCAACTCCCCCCCGGAGATTAGAACTGCCCCTACTCTTCCTGCCTTCCGAAAACTCCTTAAGACTCCCCTTTGCCGTCAGGCATGGGGAAACTAAACATCTCCCCTGGGCATATTAATTTATACATGGTATGCTTGTGTGTATGTTTGCTATTATATGGGGTTTTCTTAAATCGTTAAATATTTTAATTAATTGGATTGTTGTGACTGTTTTTACTTGTTGTGAGCCGCCCGGAGTCTTCGGAGAGGGGCGGCATACAAGTCCAACTAATAAATAAAATAAATAAATAATAATGGAGTTTGGCCTGGATAAATGTGCCACAGTGGCACTGAAAAAGGGGGAAATCACTGAAAGGTGGGGCATTGAAATGCCAAATGGTCAAACCATCAAGTGCCACCAGCCAGAAGCTTACAGATACTTGGGCATCTTGCAACTGGATAATATCAAGCATGGCCATGTGAAAACTGTGATCAGCAAAGAGTACATCCAGAGGACCAGAAAAATTTTGAAGAGCAAACTGAATGGTGGCAACACTATCAAGGCTATAAATATGTGGGCCATACCTGTCACTAGATACAAAGCGGGCATACTGAACTGGACTCAAGCAGAGCTGGACAACCTGGACAGGAAAACCAGAAAATTAATGACGATCCATCATGCACTACACCCCGGCAGTGATGTTGACAGGCTGTATTTACCAAGGAAAATAGGCAGCAGAGGACTTTTGCAAGTGAAGTAGACAGTAGAAGAAGACAAACATGCATTAGCTGACTATGTGAAGGGGAGCAAAGAGTCAGCGTTGATGGAGGTCAACAATAGGAAGCTTCTCAAGGTGAAGCAAACTAAGTACCAGTACAGAAAAAATGTAACTCAATGTCGTATGGACAGTTGGCGGAACAAAGCATTGCATGGACAATTCTTGGAGAAGATTGAAGGCAAAGTGGATAAAGAAAAGACCTGGTCATGGCTTACAAGTGGAACACTCAAAAAGGAGACAGAAGGACTAATACTGGCGGCACAAGAACAGGCCATTAGAACAAATGCTGTCAAAGCCAGAATTGAAAAATCAACAGACGATCCAAAGTGCAGACTCTGTAAAGAAACAGATGAAACAATCAATCACATACTCAGCTGCTGCAAAAAGATTGCACAGACTGACTACAAGCATAGACATGATGCGGTGGCACAGATGATCCACTGGAACTTGTGCCGGAACTACCATTTGCCAGTGGCAAAGAACTGGTGGGATCATAAGCCCGAAAAAGTGGTCGAAAATGAGCAAGCAAAATTACTGTGGGACTTCCGACTTCAGACTGACTGAATTCTGAAGCATAACATACGAGACATTGTGATCGTGGAGAAAAAGAAAGTATGGATCATCGACTTCGCAATCCCAGGAGACAGCAGAATTGAGGAGAAGCAGCTAGAGAAATTAGTGAAATACGAAGATCTAAAAATCGAGCTACAACGATTCTGGCATAAGCCAGTGAAAGTGGTCCCAGTGGTACTTGGCATGCTGGGTGCAGTACCAAAGGATCTCAGCGGACATTTGAAAACCATCAGAATTGACAAAATCTCCATCTGTCAATTGCAAAAGGCCGCTTTACTGGGATCGGCAAAAATAATTCGCCGCTACATCACGTAGTCCTAGGTACTTGGGAAGCGCCCGACTGGTGATGAAATACAAAATCCAGCATAGTGATCTTGTTTGCTGTGTTGTACTGACATAATAATAATAATAATAATAATAATAATAATAATAATAATAATAACAACAACAACAACAACAACAACAACAACAATAATAATATAACTGCCCATTTTTGCACCCTGAAAAAGATATGCCATCTTCTCTATTTTTTAATCTTAATTCTCCACATGATTCTAGAATAGCATTCCAACCATTAGCATATAAGATAACATAAGCAGAGAGGGGAGTCATACAAATCTAATAAATTAATATTATTATTAAATTATTATTATAACTTCAGCTGCATTTTTTCCTTTTCCTAACAGAACAACAGAATTGGAAGGGGCCTTGGAGGTCTTCTAGTCCAACCTCCTGCTCAAGCAGGAAACCCTGTACTATTTCACGCAAATGGGTTGTCCAATCCCTCTTTTTAAAACTTCCAATATTGGAGCATTCACAATTTCTAGAAAGAAGTTGTTCCACTGATTGATTGTTCTAAAAGTCAGGGAATTTCTCCTGACCTCTAGGTTGGTTCTTTCCTTGATCCTTTCTCATTCACAGCCTACTTCACAGTTCCATCAAGCACCATGTTTCTGAGCTCCCAACTGATGTAATTCCTTACCCTTTAAGACCATAAATCTTTCCACTATCTTCCAAATGGCTCCTTTCCCGATGCTCACTTTTTATTCCTTGTATTGGACTAAGAAGAGATTCCCTATGAGTCAGAACAATTAATCAGTGGAACAACTTGTCTCCAGAAGTTGTGGATGTTCCATAACTAGGTTTTTAAAAGGAGATTGGACAACCATTTGTTGGAAATGGTATATACTACACTATAGGGTCTCCTCGGAGTCCTTGGAGAAGGACAGCATATGAATCCAATAAAACTTAAACTCCTGTCCAATGGACAATGGGTTGGACTAGACGACCTCCAATGCCCCTCCCAACTCTGCTATTCTGTTATTAATCCAGTTTTGAATATTTGTATACAAGATTTATACTTCCCGCCCTGGCAGTCATACTATATTCATTCTATCTTTTAATTCCTTTCCCTATATCCTATGCCAACATCCCCTTTTAATATTACTGTCATCACTCTTGTGAGGCCTTTGTAATACCTGCAGGTATCTGTTCATGTGAATGCTACCTATTTCTGCAATCAACGTTATTTCTTCATTGTGGTTTTGGGACTGCACAACTACAGCTGAATCCTAACCACCCCAGTTTCACAAGATACCTGTATACCATATTTGGTATAGGATTATTGCTTTGTTCCCCTCTTTAATCCCACCCCCAATTCAACTGCGCTCTATATAAGCATTTCAATGGCACCTCAAAAGTCAGAAGCTATTTCTGAAGGAAGTGGTAACTATCACTCAAGACAGGATTACAACCAGGTAAAGATTACTTTTCAACTCAAGAGTCCCCAGTCTGTAACTATTTATTTATTCCCTCAGGAAACTGAAATTAATTTCACCACAGATAAATTACGGGTAGTCCTCAATTTACGGCCCCAACTTTATGTTGTTCAGTGAAACATTTGTTAAGTGAATTTTGCCTCATTTAACAAACTTTCTTGCCAAATTTGTTAAGTGAATCACTGCTGTTATTAATGTACACAGATGGTTGTTAAGTGAATCTAGTTTCCCTATGGACTTTGCTTGTTAGACAGTCACAAATGGGGACACTGCACCCATCATAATATGAATCAGTTGCCAAGCATCCAAATTTTGATCACATGACCTCAGAGATGCTGCAATGGTTGTAAGTGTAAGAAACAGTCATGTCCCTTTATTCAGTGCTTCTGTAACTTGGAATGGTCACTAAACAAACTGTTGTAAATCAAGGACAATTTGCAAAACATCTTAATTCCAGATTACCTGTGGATGACCTCAGAGAGGCATATAATCTCTCTTTGAAGTTATCTAGTAGTTATCTGGATTTTTACATCCCAATGTGGTAACTTTAAATATGGAAAATCCAAACCCAAATATAATTGAAAAGACATCAAAATGCATTTTAAAAAAATATGGGTGAAAGTATATCCCAGTAGTACACAGCACTTTCTCTATGCAATATGGCACCAATGAAATAGTTCAGTTTTTCCTTCTCTTTCGTGTGCTTCATTTTTCCACGCAGTGATATGTACATATTATTTAATTCATTTGTTAATGCTTCCTGAAACTCTTGCTCCAAATCAATGTCAACTTGGAGCAGGTTGATATTTGGGGAGGAAATGACAAAAAATTCTCAGATCTATTATCTAGGCTGAAAATTATAAGTTTTGCTTTCTTGATATATTTGCATAGTTTTGTAACAGCCTTAACTTTTACTTACTTGATAAATTTACAGAGAAATTAAAGGATATTTATTATCTAGTATGAAGTCTATAATTATACTCTTTCGGATATTCTGATTTTGATCTTCCATTGTTGTAAATTGCATAAAATTGCAACTTGCATGGAGATGCCCTGAAATGTCCTAAGTAAAGTGGAGCTGCTCCCACTAAAAGGCAATAGCATGTGTTCTTGTGCTGTGAAAGTATAGCAAAATAAGACTAGGATTATCCAGTGTAAGTTTAACTGAGTGGTTTCTTTACATGATGAATATTTTGCACCAATATATAATACCTCATTGCATTGTATAGATCCTTGAAGTGGGTAGACTTACTCACATTTGAATGCTAATAGTTTCTTAGTTCTTCTTTTCTTCCTCTTTCTCCCTTCCTCTTCTCTTTCTTTTATTCCCTCTGCTTCTCTCCTGCAGATCCAGATTTCCCATCATGACCATCTTCAGATTGCTCCTCCAGCTGGTTGTTCTTCTTGGAGTTCCGCTGTTGCACTCCGGAGAAGCCGCAACTTTCCAGAGTTTTTCTAACAGCCACATTGATTTTCCCAAAACCGGAGCCAATAATCCGAATGCCTACTGTAACTTGATGATGCAGCGAAGGGGGCTTACTCGAGGGAGGTGCAAACCCAGCAATACTTTTATCAATGCCCCTCACAACCGTATCACAGCAGTTTGCCAAGGCTCTGGAAGACACTATCGGGGGAATTTGTTCGACAGCAGAGGAAGTTTCCCACTGACGCATTGTAGAAACGTAGGAAGATTCCCAAACTGCAATTACAGGGGGCGTATCCAGAACCGGAGGGTCCGTCTGGCCTGTGTCCGCAGGTTGCCTGTTCACTTTGAGCGAATTTTGTAACAGGTAGTGTCTAAAATGCCACCTGCAGAAGTCCAAGGAGGTGATTGTCATGGCTTCAGAGCACTGCCTTGCCATTCTGCAATGAATCTCTTAGTGCCTCCAACCTACTTAGCAATAGTTCCTTTTTTCCCCCTCCCCCAGCATGGGATCAAGTTGACAAACTAGAGATGCCTATCTCAAATATTTCTTTCCTTTCTTCTATCCTGGGCTTCCCAGATGAATTTGTTCACATGATAGTTTAAAAATCTTCTTCATTTGGGCGGGTCATTTCGATCTACATTTAGCAAAAAAATATCATGATCTGGACATTTCCTGGAGATCTGTCAATAGTGATGACCCTCATTGCATCAGGGACATGAATTTGTAAATCAGCCATATTTTTGCCTGTAAATCATTACAGAAAAATGTGGGTTATGGGGGGGGAGGAATCAGGCGTGCATTCAGACTTTCCATTAGGGCAATCAGGTTTAGAGGGGGAAATGGTTTTCAACTCAAAACCCAAGTAGGATCTTCAAACAGAGGCATGTTTTCCTGGGATCGCTTTGTAGATGCTCTTGGAAGGTCTGAAAACATCTCCTTTTACCACCACCATCACCACATAGCTTTCTATTTCCTTTCTCTTAGTAGTTCTGAGAGTTGATACGATTTAAAAGAGTTTAATAGGAACTGCAATTCTTGGGGAACTGCAGTTCTTACAAATATTCCTTAGTGTGTGGAGTCCAAATGGTTTGATCCAATCTGCTGAAGTCTTGGAGATGACTGTGAACACAAAAAGAACATTGCAACTACCTTTGGATAAAGATTTCCAGCTTTTATTAAGTTTATCCAATTGTAGTATACTTGCAAAAAGTTTATTTGGGATGAGGGGTGTCTATTGTATTCTGTACTTCAATGTAACATCTTCTTCCATTAACTCTTGTGTCTCATGCAATCAACCAAAGATTGATGTGGTGTATAATGTAAACACAGAGATTATTATTTTTTACATGTCACTTGTTCCTGTCCTAAAGAGGTGTGCTTCAGCTTAAACTATGCTTGCTAATTTCTCTGAATAAACTAGATGATTGCAAATTGCAGATAATACAAGTGTTTGGTGGTCTCTCTATATCTTATACTTTCTAATGCAACTGGTTCTGGACCAAGTGATTATTTTCTATTAAACTCTTTGAGAAAACTCATATTTGGTTATGATTCCTAGGGACTTTCAAAATTACAAGTCAGTCAACTACTATGGTGGGGTGGACATCTGCAGAAGCAAAAGTATTTTGGACTAGAATACAGACACGGGTTGAGAGAATGATAAAACAGAAGTTAGAAGTAAAACCTGAGGCCATTTTTGTTAGGCGTTTTGTAAAATAATTTGAGTGAAGAAGATACATATTAGATTGTACATGTAGTAAGTCTTCGAAGAGTCTTCGAAGAGGGGGTGGCATGCAAATCTAATAAATAAATTTGTTTGATTATACATGTAGTAATAGCAGCAAGGATTACATTTGCACAAAAATGGAAAGTATCTAAGACCCGAACGAAAGAAGATGTACTTAAATAATTTTTGGACTGTGCCAAAATGAACAGAATGACAATGAAACTTAACGATAGAAAAAAATCTGAATATTATAATGTTTAGATGAAGTTTTATAATTGGATAGAGATTGATTACAATTATAATTAGAAATTGTAATAAAATGAGAACAAATTAAAAATATAGGAGAGATAAAGAATGCCCAGACGGTGACTTACCTCCCCAGCCCGGATTTGCGGCAGGGCCAGGGAGACATCGCTCCCAGCGCAGCTGCCATCTTGGAAGGCCGGGGTCTTGCGAGATTTTGCAAGATCCCAGCCCTGCTGTCATCGTCCTGGACCGATGACGTTGTCAGGGGGCGGAGCCTGCCAGCCCTATAAAAGGGGCTGTGCAGGCTCAGAGCCTCCTTTTCACCCCTGACAATGAGCAGGCGAACACCCGGCTGGGGTTCACTGAAGCGGTGGCCATTTTAAATAGGCTTTGTGGCGTTGGCCATTTTAAGAGGTCGAGGCTTCGGGCCTATAGGCCTTGTTTTGTGGTTACGGGGGGGGGGCGAGAAGGGGCTAGGAATTCCCATTTGGGGAGCCTTTACGGAGGGCCTTTTCCCTCTTTGGGGGGCTCCTTCATCCTCCTTTTGGCCTTAGTTGGCCCGGGGGCAGGGGGTAGTAGGCCTTGCAGGCCTGTAGGCCTAGCCAGGGCCTTGAGCCTCCGAGCCTCTGGTGGGTCAAGGGGGTGTCCTGCTGGGCTGCCTCTCTCCTCCTTTTCGGGCAGGAGTGGAGGATTAGTTTGAAGTTTTAATTGGATTAATAGATTACTATTTTCATTTACCTGATGGCTCCTAAAAGACAGAAGGCATTGCCTCTGGCCCCGGAGATGGTGGCTCAGCCTAGAAGGGCCATGAGGCCCTCTGTTAGGGCCAGCTGGCCCAGGAAGAGGCCCAGACTACGGCCAGGCAGGGGGGTAGGCCATGGGATTCTCCAGTGAGTGATTCTAATTTACCTGCCCATGCTTGGTCTAGGGTGATTGACCGATTGGATGAACTGGATGCATGTTGGCGGTCAGTGTACGGGCCGGGGGGGCCCATCCCATCAGCTCCTGTGGCCCTCGGATGGCCACCGAGTGAGGCAGTGGCCCAGACTGGGCAGATGACAGCAGCAACTGGTTCAGTTGCAACAGGATCTCCGTGGATGACACCTAGTCCTATGGTGTCAGGTGAGGCACTTGTGCACCCAACATTTACACCGCCCCTCCCTTTAACTGGGGAGTGGGGTCAACTTATACACGGTTAGTCCGGCCCTCACCTGTAGCCAGGTGTGGGCTCCCCCTGCCACTAAGGCGGTAGCCCAGGCCTTTGTGATGGCTTTAGGGCCCTCGACGGGGACGGGCATGGGGACCGGGGGGGCTCCCTCAGTACCAGATCCTATAGCTTCAGTGCGGGCTGTGGCCATCCCTTGGGGATTGCCCTCCACCCCTCTAGGGTTTCACTTGCATCCCTCCATTAGGGAGCAGATTTTGAAGGGAGAATATGTGGATTTATTCTCCCTCTTTAATAGGGAAGTCCCTAAGAAGGAAAAAGAGGAGGAAACAAAGGTCAATAAGCCCAAGAAGGTCAAGGTTAACAGGGGTTTCAGCTCTTGGCTGTACGCCATTTTAACCTATATGTCTGTGGTCATTCAGAGGGAGCCGGCACAGGCTGCTTATATGCTCAAGTACATTGATCTTATCGTCCATGCTCATTTTGAGTACAAGGGTACGGTTTGGCGACAGTACAATGAGGCATTTCGAATGTGTATAGCGTTTGATCCCCCACTTCCTTGGGACATGGTTGTCCCTGATTTGTGGTTCAACGTGATGCAGCTTGCACGGGCCGGGGGTGGCGACTGCACGGACAGCAGTCACTACATGGAGGATGAGCCGGCGGCGACACCAGTGGCCCAGGCAAGTGGGGGAGTCAGGGCAGAGCCTGTCCCTCTGTGTCATGAGTTTGCAGCCAAGGGGTTGTGTTTTCGTCCCTCATTCAGGTTCAGACACGCTTGTGGGAACTGCGGGGGCTCCCACACTACTAGTGCTTGCACCAGACCCAAGGGCAATAAGGATAAGTAGGATGGGGCCGGGCCGGCTAAGCAGCTGCCGCCCTCTGGGAGAAAAGGGCCCCAGCCCAATTAAGCTAAGGGTACTGGAAGAAATGCTTAAAGAGTATCACCCTCACAGGAGTGTGGCTGCGCTCCTGCAGGGTTTTACTGAGGGTTTTAGAATACCATATTTTGGGCCTAGGAGGGCCTTCATGTCCAACAACCTCAAGTCGGTTGTGGGTCATGAAGACATCGTTAGGACTAAAATTCAGAAAGAGGTCGCCGAGGGCAGGGTACTGGGCCCTTTCCTGTGCCTACCCTTGCCCGCTCTTCAGGTATCCCCCTTGGGGGTGGTTCCCAGGAAGGCCAGTGGTGAATTTTGGTTGATTCACCACTTTTCCTTCCCAAAGGGAGAATCAGTGAATGATTTCATTCCTGATGAGCTTTGCTCAGTCCGCTATGCATCATTTGATGCGGCGGTGGCCATGGTTAGGAAGTGTGGGGTAGGAGCCCTTATGGGTAAATGCAACATTAAGTCTGCATTCCAGCTCCTACCCATATACCCGGATGATTTTGAGCTCCTGGGCTTCCACTTTGAAGGGGGCTATTATGTAGACAGAGCACTGCCCATGGGCTGCTCCATATCTTGCTCCCTGTTTGAGAGCTTCAGCACCTTCTTGGAGTGGGCGCTTAGGAGGCGAGTCGGTCTGGGTTCTATCATTCATTACCTTGATGACTTCCTGCTGGCTGGGCCTGTGCATTCTGAGCAATGTTTGGCTCTGATGTCAGCCTTTGAGACCCTTTGTTCTCATTTGGGGGTCCCTTTGGCCCCCAAAAAGACTGAGGGCCCCGCAACCAGGATCAGCTTTTTGGGTATTGAATTGGACTCGGTGGAGCAATCTTGTAGATTGCCCCCAGAGAAATTACTCAAGATACAGGGTAAGCTTGACCAAGTATTAAGTAGCCGGAAGGTGACCCTTCGCCAGCTTCAGGAATTAGCCGGGTTACTTAATTTTGCCTGCCATGTGGCGGCCCCAGGCAGGGTGTTTCCCCAGCGGGTGTATACGGCGATGAAGGAGCTCCGTTTTTCCCATCATCAAACCCGCTTACGTACTGGGGTCAGGGATGACCTGCATGTATGGCGGGTCTTTTTAGCCCACTTTAACGGTTGGTTCTTTTGGAGGCATGAGCTTCTATTAGAAGCTGAGTTGCAATTGTGTTCGGATGCCACAGGGACCTGTGGGTTCGGAGTTATTTTGGGCGACCAGTGGTGCTATTCTATGTGGCCTCCGGAATGGAGGGCCTCTCCACTGGTCAAGGATTTGAACTTTTTGGAGCTCTTCCCACTGATAGTAGCTTTAGAGCTGTGGGGAGAGCAATTTAGGGACAAAACTGTGCACTTCTGGTGTGACAACCTGACAGTAGTCCATGTTGTGAATGCCCTGTCTTCTAAGAATGACAGGGTTATGCGGCTTGTCTGCCATTTTGTGCACAGGTCTTTGTCTCTAAATGCATTGTTTCTGGCCCGGCATGTCCCCGGACTTGATAATTAGATCGCTGACACCTTGTCCCATGGTCAGTTGTCCAGATTTCAGACGCTGGCTCCGTGGGCTCACACATCACTGGAAGTCTTCCCTGGCCATCTGTGGAGCCTGGGCGGGCTCACGAGCAGTGGAAGATCGAGACGGGCAGGGCCCTGGCCCTCTCTGTAGCGCCCGGCACCTTGAGGGTTGATGGCCACCCCCGATCAGTCTGTCTGCGGCTCTTAGCTTAGTGTCCTGGTTGCCTCTCATCGAATTGCCAGGCCCGCAAGGACCTGCGGCTCCTCGCCTTGGATTGGCCAGCCACACAAGTGGTCTGGTCCAAAATCCTTCCACGGATTTTGGTGGGACGCCATTTCCCTTAGGGCCATTCATAAGGTCAGGAGAAAGGTTAATAGGGCCATTGGCAGGTTGGTTAGTGTTCTGCCTGACTGGCTCAGGCAATGTGTAACAGTCCAAGGAAAAGAAATCAAACACACACATGCTCTGCTAATCAGCAAACTTGTATTAGATAAACAAAAAAGGGTTACTCAAAAACAGTTCTTAGTGTCTGAAAACAATGATAGTACAACAAACAAAGACAACCTTTGGAATGAGCAAAGACGTTTCAGGAGTCCTTTTAAATCTTTGGAGCAAACAGCAAGTCCCAGAGTTTTCACCTCCCACTTGTCTGAAAAAGCTGGGTTGAAAACTCCAATGGCATGGAACAAAAACTTCAGAGCAGGAACCACAAAATAACACAGATAAACAGCCACAGTTTGCCTTGGCCTTTGTTCCCTTTTATCCCTTTTGCCCTCATTAAGGGAACCACACGCAGCCCAGGTGCTCCTATAATGACTTGTAATACTCCTTAAAGTGATCCCTTCTTTGCATAGCTCTTCGGCTACGCAGATCAATATATTGATCTGCAGAATAACCCAGGGACGAAAGACTGTCTGAGGGACTGCATGTCAAATCCCCTGGGCTGTCTGCTGAATCCTGTGTCCCAGTGGCCTCGTCCTCCTGGCTGTCTGCCACGTCATCCTGGCTGTCTGCCACATTTTCCTGGCTGTCAGCCAGGCTTTTGCATTCACTTTGTGCCGCGTCTCTCCCATCTGTGGGAGCAACGGCTGGCCCAGGCGCAAACACAACAGTTAGAGAGTTGGGTGGGGTAATGGTTTCCCATCTCAACTTCACTATTGATCAGCCGTGGCTTTGCCGCGCTGATGGCATTCACCTGTCAGAACAGGGGAATGCCATCTTTTTACTGGACCTGCAGAGGTCACTGTGTGAGCTGGTGCAGATAGAGGGGGTAGTCGGGGTCCAAGATAGAGATCTGACCCCCACTCCGTGGCAGGTTAGGGGCAGAAATTGGGTGGTGTTTAGCAACTGTGTTTTCTCCATTGGGCATCTTTGGGGGTGATTGGCAGACTCTCTCCAAGGGCTCATGGTGCCTTTAAATCCAGTTCCAGTTCCGGTGTAAGTGGTGAGGAGATGGTGGGTCCGCCGCTCCTCTGAGACTACGGTGAAAAAAAATCATCAGGAATGAATCAATCCAGACTCGAAATGGCCCGAAGTTGATCTGCTACCTTGTCCCCCATTGGGGGGCTAGAAGCTAAATGCTTTCGCTGTACTGTAGGGGCGCCAGAGACTGCGACGCCGAGAGAGTTCTTCAGGGCAATCAGCTGGGGTGCAGAAGATGGCAGCCATGCCTGGATGCAAAATGTAAAATGCCAAAGGAATTGTGAAAGCAGAGAGGCCCCCCCGCCCCCTCCTCTTTCAATGTTCCCCAGGATTTTGAAAATATGAATAATGTGCTGCGGCTCAAAAAAGGTTGGGAAACACTGTTTTAGACAATGTATATCTAAAGTTTTGCATTCATAACATTACTGTAGGCTGGGGAAAAAATGTGATGCATTACTTTCTGGGTGCATCTCATGTATACTACTTCTGTAAACGGCTGCAACTTCACACAGTTGTCCTGTTGGAAATCCACCTAGCATCGGAGGTATTTTTCCACTCTATAGTGTTGGCTTTTTCTACTGCTCCATTAGTGGAAGGATGGAAAGCTGAGCTAAGTCTTTGTGTAGACCCAATGGCCCAAAGGGACTCTCTCCAGAACTTTGCAGTGAACTCCCCAATCCAAGATCACTTTATGGAGGGCTCCATGTAGTCGGTAAATGTGTTTAAGGAACACTTTGGCTAGATGCTATTCTATTCTAATTTTCAGGGTCTCTCAGAAATGGTGATGTCCCAATTCTTCAACCACTGAACTTCTGACTGTTGATTTCTTTCTGTATATTTCTGGGAGATAATGAAGAAACAGCTTTGAAATTGAATTTGACAGGAAATAAAGAAATTGTATTCTTATACAAGTATTTAACTGCTTAGAAAGGCTTTTGCAATAATATCAGGTAAGGATAACTGAGAGAAAATAATCTTACACCATATGGTTCTTCAGTCATATGGAGCCTATTTTTAAATTTTATTTTGTATTTTAAAGAAGCCTCAATAATGGTGAAGGGCCAGGCCATCATCCTGGAGAAAGTCCATCTGTTTGATTGCTAAGAGTCAGCACTGACTTGATCAATCAACCAACAAACCAATCAGACAAGATTTGCTGTGGCAAATCAGGGAGGGTTTGCAATTAAATTAATTTCAATTAAACCCATCAATAGTGGGATATCAATTAAATTTCAAATATAACTTCAGCTGCATTTTTCCTCGTCCTAACATAAGAAAAGAATTGGAAAGGACTTTTTGATTTCTTCTATTGGACTAAGAAGGGATTTTATAATAATCAGAACAATTAATCAGTGGAACAACTTGGTTCCAGAAATTGTGGATGCTCCATCACTGGACTTTTTAAAAGTAGATTTAAATTTGTCTGAAATGGTATATTCCAGACTATAGGGTCTCCTGTCTGGGAATTGGGTTGGACTAGGAGACTTCAAAGGTCGCTTCTAATTCTGCTATTCTGTTATTAATTTAGCTTTGAATATTTTATACAAGATTTATACTATCCCCTGGCATACTATTTTCATTCTATTTTTTAATTCCTTTTCCTATCTCCTATGTCAACATCCCCACTTAATATTACTGTCATCAACCTTGTGAGGACTTTGTAATACCTGTGGGTATCCGTTTACGTTAATTCTACTATTTCTGCAATCAACATTATTTTTTCATTGCGGTTTTGGGGCCAAACAGCTACAGTTGGAACCTAACCACCCATGTCACAAGATACATGTATATCATAATTGGTATAAGATTATTTCTTTGTTCCCCTCTTTAATCCCACCCCCAATTTAACTGAGCTCTATATAAACATTTCAATTGCATGTCCAAAATCAGAAGTTATTTCAGAAGGAAGTGGCAACTGTCAGTCAAGACAGGATTACAACTGGGTAAGTTAAAGATTACTTTTAATTCAAGAGTCCCCTACAACTAGCCTGTAAATAGTTGATATTTGGGACAGGGGTGGGTTCCTCCCAGTTTGGAGGGTTGTACTGCATATTCATGCAAGCAGCCATGAAGAATGGCTGTCCGGCACTGTAGGAAATGAAGCAGCAGTGAGTTATGTTGGAACTCAACCCTGCACTGAGAGAAGAAGCCCCCGTAGCTGCCAGTATTGCAGATGTCCCCCCCCTCCCTGCAACTCTTGGCTGTTTCAGATTAGATTTATTGGATTTATATGCCGCCCCTCTCCGCAAACTCGGGGTGGCTCACAACAAGGTAAAAACAATACATAATAATATATACTTAATAATACTTAGCCAGAAAATCAACCCCTATTGCTACCAAACCTTGCTGATTTTGGTTTATAGTTAAATGATTCGCGGGCTGCCAGGCGCACGGGCCACTAGTTTTCTTTCCTCTTTCTCTGTGTTCTGAAAGTGCAATTTAAAATGGCTTTTCCCACCTTTTTATACTTCCCAGTCTAGTCCCACTCCAGCCTTATGTGTGAGTGGTCTGTGCTTAAGCACAATCAGCGAATAAAATTGTCCCTTACAGCCAGTAATATTTGCCCCTCCTCCTTGAATTCAAAAAATACAAACTGTAAAAGAGCACTAGTTTTCTCTCCTCTTTCTCTGTGTTCTGAAAGTGCAATTTAAAATGGCTTTTCCCATCTTTTTATACTTCCCAGTGAGGAAGCTAGCCTGAGATATACATTCATATTTAGTGCTAGCCCAAATTCTGCATTTCTTAAGCCTTGACCTATGCCCCACATATATAGTTATGTTTGACATTTAGAGTACAAAAGTACATTTTGTGTTTATAATCTATGCCTTGCATCTGGTAGAACATAGCTGTGCTACAGGAAAAGGACATGGCTTTGATGGTGCAGAGATAGAGCACATAGCTTTTTGTATGAACCCACATACTAGCATCAAGTTCCTTTTTTGTTGTACATTCTGCACCTTCTATATTGTATAACTCCCTTTTTTACTTTCTCAATAAGGAAACGTTGACAACTAGTATTTGATTGGCTGATATTGTGTGTTTTTTGTACTCCTTTGGAATTGGATAAAGAGCCCTGGAAAACAGTCCACATTGTTCAGACATTACTTTTATATCTTCTGAATCTGAAGTTACTCAAATAAACCTGAGTTACGCAATCTCCTTGTGGTCTCCATTCACTTGACTGGCAACTGAGTTTTGCCGCAACATTTCTGGTGGCCCGTACGGAGAATCGAGGGGCCCTGACGCCCTCTGGATGCCCACCGTGGTGTCAGTTGCCCTGTGATGTGAGATAGGAATCGTCCAGGCGCCATCGGACATTTTATCCGAAGATCTTCCCACTGACACGGGGGCGGCAACACCACCGGTTTGTATTCCAAGAACCATCGAGTGGGAGATCAAAGACCAGGACATCTGTTCGCAGGCTGGAAGAGTAACCGTGTCTCTAAGATAAAAGGCAAGTCCTCAACTATATGCACTTTTTAGAGACTGGTGCGAGTCTATCTCTCCCTATGTCAAGGGACAGAGGCAAGGACTGATCACCCTCGTTTTGGCTCGTTCTTCGTTAAAGGGCTCGTAAGGTGGGAGGCCTATGTTTTTAGAGAAAAAGTTGTGTGTGTGTGTGTGATTGCCTACCGCGGTTCCCACAGGTGACTGTGAGTTCTAGGACCTTGGGCCGGTAGAGATTGTGCGAAGTGAATAAAAATCCTTTTGTGTCTCAAGGGAAAGACCCCTTACCTCCCTTGTATACTCCCTCCCCTTTTCTGTCTGGTGCCCCGGGTGGAAGATGGGAGGGAAACTGAGTGTGCCCAAACCTCCCCCCTTGAGTGTGTAATGAAACATTTCAACCAGGTTTATAATAACCAAACTCGAGAATATGGTATAAAGTGGAGCCGTCGCATTCTGACCAACCTTTTTACGTCAGAATGGCCCTCCTTCAACTTGGGATGGCCCGATATAGGAACCTTTGATATTCCCACTATATTGTCAGTTCATAGACTTGTATTTGAAATTGGCTCGAAACCCACCTCCATGGGTCACCAAACAATGAAAAATGTCCTGGCCGTGGTCCCCATTCCTTTAGGGGCCACGCTCAGGAGAAGGACCCCTAGGAGGGGGGAGAAGACTCGTCCTCTCCCTGGCAGCCCCGAGAAGTGCACATTGTTCCGTGTCCCTTGCCAAAGGGGTTGAAAGATTCAGTCGATCTCTCGAGGGAGATAGGTAAATGTAAACCCCCCGTATTGTCCAGTTGCCTGGAGGAAGTGCCCCAGCCTCCGCCATACATCCTTTTGCCCTGTGGCCAGGCCCGGGCACAGTCATCCATGAAACTGGATGGAGCAGTGGATCCAGTCCTTCACAACAACTCCCAAAGTTGGCACTGAGAAACGCCCCAGAAAAGGACCCATACAGAGTGTCCAACAAGTAGTGGTGGATCCTAAAGACCCTACCCACTGTGTAACGTTTCCCTTGTCACAAGATATATTGTTAGTAATCCCAGATGAGGCCTCCCCTTACTATAGGGACACCGACTTAGAGTCGTGTACCCCTTTGACTCATTTGTGAGTGAGTATATTGATAAACCCCTTTTTGGTTTATGTGAAGTTATTTTGATTATTGTTTTGAATACATACTGGAAGGCCTGAATTTGTTTCTATTGTGATAAAACGAAAGCCTCTGAAGTCACCCAATCCCTTCTCTATCCCATTGTGACCTGGAAGGAACTGTCCTCTGGGATCTGCCTAGATAATGTTCTTGAATTCCTGCAGAAAACACTTAAAATTATTATGTTGAAAAGCCCACTTTTTATGTGCCCACATGTTAGTGCTTAGTTATAACAAACACTGTAGAGAGGACCCTACCAGCTACCTTTCTTTGTGTTGTGAAGCTTGCTTCTCTTAAATCTTGGGTCCGCTTCACTCCTATCAAACTGGCTGTCCCACTCTTCTGGACAGCATTTCTTCATTGTATATTAAGAGGTTGAGGATGAGAAAGAAGTTATAAAGGTTTTTGATGGCTTTATTTGGCAGTTGAAGGGAATTCCGTATTGATGAATTCCAAGATTAGTGTATAGATGTGGGTATGAAAGAGGTTTCTTCTATGTATAGTAGTTTGTGTGTTTCACATATGATGAACTGGAGTCCAATACTTAGGAAAATAACTGCCAATTTTCATGTTTTCTGATAGATGAATGTATCTATTAATTACCTATTGAGTTACTTTTTAGAAACTTCATCATTACAGTAAAAGCACATACTGTACCTCTAAAAGAACCCAATAACTTTGAAAGGAATTTGAATGAAACATTTTGGCACAAATATATTTAAATGATACATAGCAGGAATTTGTTTTTTTTTTAACAATTACCTTTTATATTTGTTGGAAGGAATAGTCTCTAGTTGTATGCCCATAAGAAAATTGCTAGCTGGGATATTTGGAAGGATATCTTGAGGTTCCAGATGAGGGAAAACATTTTTGGGTTTTTTTTAAAAAAAACCCTTTGATTATGAATTATGAATTGAACACCTATCTGATAAATGAAATGAAGTACAGGTAGGGAGTCTTTTGGTGTTGTGAAATGGAAATGTTTAATTGCTGCTGTGACAATTGTTGCTAAATTTTACAATGCTCATAAGGAAGCTAAACATTTTAGGAAAAATTTTCACAATTGAGTAGAATTCAATGATAAACACTTGCTTTCTGGATTAAATCTGTGGCATCATTGAATATAGCTGAGAGTCTCATATAAATTTAGATAAACCGGTTCTGTGAAAATAGATATTTGCACTGTATGGTGATGTATTTCGGGATTTGGCTCTGTTTTATGGGAAGAGATTTAATAAGCAGTGGTAGTATAATAATTTGTGTGATAAGCAGAGGTTTTTAAAAGATGTCTAAAAATAAAGCTGAATGATCAGTGTGATTGATTATAAGAAAGGCCTGTATAAGGTATGGATTATTGAGGAAAGATTAGGTGCTGCAAAAGAGGCAGTAGGGAAGAAGAAGGACAACTAATAATTTAACTTAGTGTGAGAAATATGATTGTGTGTTGGACATGTGCGTGAAAGAATGCATAATTGTTTTCCATTCATTGTAAAAGAACGTTTGTTTTTGATTTAGTGTGAATGAGTGTATATACTAAAACATGGATATTGGAATAATATAAATAAGGGAATACAGTGGTTGGGATGTTGATAACAAAGGTGAACCTGGTAATATTGGATTCCCAGGACCAAAGGGTCTTTCATGGTGAACCTGGAAAATCTGGAGAGAACATGCCTTGGTATGGAAAAATTATATGTATATTAATAATGTATATTAATAATAATATAGGTACACGTTTTATGGTCTATTTAGTAGAACAGGGAACTGAAAAGGATTCCCTTCTGTCTGAGTATATTTGGCAAAGGCTGGGGAGAAAATTGAATCCCAGAAGCAGCATAAAGTTATAACAACCTTGAAATGTTTACCTTTAGCATTTGTATGTGTATAAATGATTGTGCAATGAATATTGAAGTGAGTTATACTGGAACGAGATGCAATGAGATGCTAAATTGTTTCGGAAGCAAATACAAAAACTTGTCCCAGTTTTTTTTCTCATTTAAGGTCTGACGGGCTGGTGGCTTATTTACAAGTGCATAATTTTAAGAGTGGTGACTGATTCCTGAGTAAAAACATAAAAGAATACAAACAGAAGCTTATTTGGGAACGTCCATTGCAAATACTGATAATGATTGAGATGACTGTGCATGCCATGGACACACATGAAAGGTCTGATGCATGAAGGAATGGACTTTGCCAATTCATCAGTGTCTCCCTAAAGCAGAGTGAGAGAAGGAGGACTGAAAAACCTTTTACTGGTTTTTAAATAAATGGAACTTTGGAGGCTGTATTTGTGAATCTGGGAAGGAATTATTTATTTTGCCATTGTCATTCTCATAGAGAAGAGGATATATCTGAATAGGTCACACTTATGTTGTGAAAATTTGTCTCTTACAGCCAGTAATATCTGCCCCTCCTCCTTGAATTCAAAAAATACAAACTGTAAAAGAGCACTAGTTTTCTCTCCTCTTTCTCTGTGTTCTGAAAGTGCAATTTAAAATGGCTTTTCCCACCTTTTTATACTTCCCAGTCTAGTCCCACTCCAGCCTAATGTGTGAGTGGTCTGTGCTTAAACACAATCAGCCAATAAAATTGTCCCTTACAGCCAGTAATATCTTCCCCTCCTGCTTGAATTCAAAAAATACAAACTGTAAAAGAGCACTAGTTTTCTCTCCTCTTTCTCTGTGTTCTGAAAGTGCAATTTAAAAAGGCTTTTCCCACCTTCCCAGTCTAGTACCACTCCAGCCTAATGTGTGAGTGGACTGTGCTTAAACACAATCAGCCAATAAAATTGTCCCTTACAGCCAGTAATATCTGCCCCTCCTCCTTGAATTCAAAAAATACAAACTGTAAAAGAGCACTAGTTTTCTCTCCTCTTTCTCTGTGTTCGGAAGGTACTAAAACTCTCGAATAGAACACATGAAATTGAACAACCCATCGAGAGAGTCTAATCCACGTAGTAACCTCCCTCAAAATGGAAGCCCAGGAGGTCGAAGTTATTGGGGTGTATGGGCAAGAGCCTAAAAGCCGACTTAATGTCGCTGACACAGCATATGGGTTATTAAATTAACATAAATTTAAATAACGTAAATTTAAATACGTAAATCTAAATATTCAAATTTCACTATAAACAAAGGACCTGCAGAGGCCAAAAACTAACGGGGTGGAAATTCCTGCCAAAACCTTGCTGGGCAACATTGGGCAAAAACTCCTTGCTAAAGCAGGTGAATGTATTCACCTTCACCTGGATCCAAGCCACGCCCCTTGGCGTGTGGGAGGAGCTCACCCTCCAATCCTCAAGGGAAATTGGATCCAGTGAGTCCCATGAGCATCCTCTCTGCAATCCTCGATGTTGTTCTAACCTCTAGTTCCTGGAGAGAGGCGGCCCATAGAAGCATGCACGGTTGCTCCTACTGCACATTTCTGCCCCTAACCTGCCATGGAGGGGGGTCAGATCTCAATCTTGGCCCCCCGACTCCCCCCAGACCTACTATCTAAGTCCTGGAGGAACCTCTGCAGGTCCAACAGAAAACTGGCATTCCCCTCATCTAAGAGGTGAATGCTGTCGGCTTGGTAGAGCCAGGGCGTTGAAAACTTTATCAGGGGATGTTTACTACTAACCCCCCCCCTGGCCCCCTTACCACCCTACCAACAGCCTGGTTACCATAACCTGGCCTCGTTGGCACCTTAGGTGATAAGCATTCCGCGAGACAAGTCTGGGCAGAACCCGGACCACGCGATACGCATGTCCAGAGGAGCAGAAGCAATGGCCCAGATGTCATCGGGGGCTTGACAGCACACTGCCACGCCCTGCAAAACTCCAAGGTCATTGCCCCCAAGGTGGATACCAGCAACTTGGGGGCTCTCTCGGAATGGCACCAGCCAAAAAACCAGAGGGAGGAGCCCCTCTCAACAAAGACCCCTGCGGATGACCAGACAAATGAGTCCACAGGCCCAGGGTCGGCTGCGATCCAGAAAACAACCTCGCAGCATACCTTCCGGCCCGAAAAACGAAACTGTGGCCATAGCCACACAGCAGGCCTGGAAGCAGAACTGGCTGAAAGACAAAACAGAAGTTAAACACAGCCGATGAGGTGGGACCCTAATGAGAGGCCCTAACAGAAGATTAGAAGGCGGATGACCTACAGCACCCCAAGGCCAGATCCCTCATCTGCAAAACAAGCGCCGCAGCCGTGGGGTGGCACGCATCCAAAGGAATGCGTGCCAAACCTCGACGGGTCAGAGCCTACTGAACTAATGCTCTAATGTGATCGTCCCAAACTGCTACTTTGTTAGAGGGGTTCCGGTGGTGTAAAAATTCTGCGGGCTTCCCGCGGAAGCTCAGAAAGCCATAAACGCTGAATCCAGGCACTACTTTTATCACAACTGGCGCAAGGTAGCTCTTGCTCCCTGGCCTAGCTGGTCCTTTTTGGACCAGCGCAGGCAGAGTGAGACTGTTTCTCTATAGGCTGTGGGCAGCAACTCACCTATCCAAAAGGCGCGGAACAGGCCAGCTTTGTATGTGAAGGATAAAGTGTCAGCTGCGCCATTCTCCAAACCAGGGACATGGCGTACTGAGAATAATGTGTTTAGAGCCAAAGCTCTGCTCACGAAAAAATGAACCAGATGCATCACCCGTTCGTTTTTGGATGATAAAGAATTAACCACATGGACAACCGCCAGGTTGTCGCACCAGAATTGGACAGTCCGGTTGGCTAGCTGGGCTCTCCAAAGTTTGAGTTCTACCACTAGAGGGAAGAATTCCAAGAAAGTGAGATCCCTGCAAATACCAGCCGCAGCCCAGTCGGCCGGCCATGAAGAATGGCACCAACTATCACCTAAGGTCGTCAGGGATGAAGTCGTTCACTGATTCACCCCGGGGGAATTAGACGATATTCACCCTTCGCTTTTTTGGGTACCACCCCTAGGGGGATACTCTCAGGTTAGGTAATGGGGGGGAAGGGAAGGGGTCAAGGACCCTTCCTTCATCAACCTCTTTTTTAATTTTAGCCCTAACCAACTCATCTTTCCCAGCAACCGACCTGAGGTTCTGCGAAAGGTAAGCCCTGCGGGGGCCCTGGTAGGGTATCCTAAAACCCTCGGAAAAACCCCAGAGGATGTTGGCTGCGTGCTCCGGCAGGTGATATCCTTGGAGGAGGTTGGCCAGCCAGTCAAGCCTGACCAGACTGGGGCCCTTTCGCCAGATTGGCAGTTGGTTTGTTCCTATCCCAATTGTTCCTATTCCAATTGTTCCCATTCCTACTGGGGCGGGTGCAGGACTGTGTGGCGTGTGTGCCACTGCATTTGCGTTCAGAGCTTTGATGTCACTGGCAGGTTGATAAGGACGCCAAGGTGATCAATTCCTGGATTCCATGGAATCCAAGAAATTATCACATGTCATTCTTAGCAACCTGCTGGTGACGTCGAAGCTTCGCCCCCAGAATCTCTTCGTGGGAGGGATTCCCCAGCTCCTTCAAAGGGAGGTCTTCAGGTAAAAATAAACATTGTTATTTTTACAAAAAAGGATGACGCAGCAGCGCTGCAAGCAAGGGGCAGTCATTTCAAGTAAAAATAAACATGTTTATTTTTACGTGAAAGGACCGTTCTCTGCTTGCAGTGCTGCTGGGGCATCCTTTTTCATAAAAATAAATAAAAATAAAAAATCCATAAAATTAAAAAATGATGGGATTCCGGGGGCAGAGCTTTGACGTTATGCAGCGTTCGGAGTTGGAGTTTGGGTTCAGTTCGGGTTCGGCCGAATTTTGCGTAAAGTTCATCCGAACTTGCCAAACCCAAACACCATTGGGTTCGCCCATCACTAATAACAACGAAGAGAAATGAGAGAAAATTCCGTTTTTGGCAAAAATGATTTTAAAAAATCACAAATGATGTTCTATGAAGAGGGGAAGAGGGAGAGGGAGGGAAAGAGAGAGAGAAATCAACAAGAGTAGTTTCAGAAGAAGGGGATTAAATTACATGAATAGGTTCCAAAAGAGGTGGTTCCTTATGATTCCAAGTAGAATGAGGTTTGCAGTGACATTAAGACATTTAAAAATAACTTTCAATTTAATATAAAGAAACAGTTTTACCACAATGCAACTGGATAATGGATGGACATGCCTTGGAACACATTAATTCTTGTTTCACTGATGTGCTAAAGTAGGATTGTAGAGAACAGATGCAATAATAAAGGGACTAATAATAAAGGGACTAATGAAAAAGGGTGTTCAAATATTTCAGAGGCATTTTAATAGGAAAATGATCTTTGAAATATGAGTTTTGTCTTGAGCCAAAACGTCTCATGGGTCAAATCCTAATTCAAATTTTGCTTTGTCTTATTAGGAAATATCTGCTATCCAGGATTTCTTCTACAATTAATTATTTCAATGGGATTACTCTATCCAGGTATGCTTACTCTAACTCAAGGTTTTTAGCAAGCTCAAACTCTTTGTGTTTTTTTTATCACATTATTTGATTGCATTGACATTAATAACTGATATTTTCTCCTAAATAAATGAAATAAAAGGTTACCAAATTGAAATGACACAAAATGGCTCTTGAATTCATCCTGAAAGAAAAGGTGTCCCATCCCATCACCTCCATGATTTAAGATGACATATTGACAATAGAAACATAGAAACATAGAAGACTGATGGCAGAAAAAGACCTCATGGTCCATCTAGTCTGCCCTTATACTATTTCCTGTATTTTATCTTACAATGGATATATGTTTATCCCAGGCATGTTTAAATTTGGTTACTGTGGATTTACCAACCACGTCTGCTGGAAGTTTGTTCCAAGGATCTACTACTCTTTCAGTAAAATAATATTTTCTCATGTTGCCTTTGATCTTTCCCCCAACTAACTTCAGATTGTGTTCATTGTTTTATATTTCTTTTTCCAGTGGTGGGATTCGGCTGGTGATTAAGTGAACTCTGGGGTTGTTAAACAAGTCCATTTCCCCCAATGGGCATTTTTAACCAGAAACCAGAAGTAATTGTTGGAAACTGGCAAAAAAACATAGAAAACCACAGCCACATCTGGGAAGCAGGCAACTGTCTGCTGCAGCACGGGAGAGCATAGAGGAAGCCACATGGCCGGAGTTCATGTAGACCGCTTTTGCCGCTGGCCACAGATGCTGCTCTAAGCGCCATAGTGAGAATATCTCATGTGGACATCCTTGCCGGTTTCTTTGCTTTCTTAAGTGGTCATAACTTATGTGCAACGGGGGAGCAGCAGTGAGCTGCAGGGGGAGCAACAGCGAGCAGCAGGGGAGAGTAGCAGTGAGTAGCAGGGGGAGTGGTGGTGGTGAGCTGCAGGGAGACTGGCGGTGAGTAGCAGGGCAAGCGGCAGGGAGTGGTGGAGGTCACATGAGTTATTTTGGTATATTTCCGATCTTTTTGCTTCTGCGCATGTACAGAATCTAAAAAATAGGAAATCCTGTGCTTTATGCTCACATACGCAGGCACACACTCCTCGCCCATTCTGGTAGTGCTGGGAATGGTGGTCTGCCCCTGGTTCCCACTTACTTCACTGCCAGTTCGCTTCCTCCTGTACCATGTGGATGTACCTTGGGGGTACGCATGAGCTTGGCACATGTGTGGAAAACAATTTAATCCTCTCAAATAAAAAAAAACTCTGAAGGAAACATTGCAACCCATGCAAAGAAGAATAAATATAAAAATAAATTAAAATTCAAAAATATTCAAAATACTGACCAATTGAGTTTGGTGATATCAAGAACCAGTTGAACCAGTCTGAACTGGGAGTTATCCACCTCTGAGGTTGTCCTTGTTCAATGGCCAGTTGCTTAGCAAGTTTTCTAATTTACAACTGACTTCCCCAGAGCTACTTAAACTGATTTTGGAGCTTTGACAGCCATGCACATACAAACACACACACACACATGGGAGAGCAGAGAGCAGACCATGTGGCCGGAGCTTGGGTAGGCTGCTTTTTCTGCTTGCCCCAGCTGCTGTGCAGCAGCTGAAATTTCTCATGTGGACGTCCTTCCAGCAGCAAATGTTGCCAGTTTCTTTGCTTCTGTGCATGCGTGGAAATAAAAAACTTATAATTTTTAACCGGAATTGTGCCTGTTGGGTGTGGACGGTGAGTCCACGCCCGGCGGCTATGGATCTAATCTATATGCTCCGTTCCCACCACCAGAACAGGGTTCCCACCAGTCCGGTGCATAGCCCATCCCTGGTGGGAACCCACCCTTGGACCACTTGTATTTGGTTTGCTTAAGGGTTCAGAGCTGTAGGAATCAGATTTCCTTGGGCCCCCTGGGAAATTGCAAAAGGTCAGAATGGGGAATCCAAGTAGGAGAACTAGGATTGTACCCATTGAAGTAGACCCAGAGACAGGGTTTCAGCTCAGAGAATAAGTGACAGCTCAGCAAGGTAAAGTGACAATTCAGCGAGTACCGACTGACTCTGGCTGGAGAAACCGCTCCTTTTATATATTTGCGGTTCCCGCCAAAGCCAGAGCCGGCCGCGTCTGAGCCAATCAGGAGCGACTTCCTGCTTGGGCTCAGACAGCGCTGAAAGAGGAACAAACTATTTACAGAGTTACAAGGTAGCCATTACAGGATACAACACCCATGATATTTGGAAGGTCGGTGTTTGACATGTACAGTTAGTCTTCAACTTACAACCACAATCAAGTCCAAACTGTTTTATACTTAAAACAGTAATTAGGGCAAAGAAATTGTGTTGATTTGGGCATGCCAATCCAGTCACATGGCCATATAACCACGCCTACACAATCATATGGCCACCTAGCCACACCCAGCCAGTCACATGATCACTTAGTCACACTCACCCATTCACATGTACATCTAGCCACACCCAAAGAGCCAGTAATAACAAAATTGAAACCCACCATTCTCTTCCATTTTTTCATAGGAGCCACACAGGAGAAAGGAGCCATGACAGCAAAGGGAATCCATGTGCTCTGTATGCTCTTTTCATTTGCTTGGATAGTCTTGGAGAGTGAAGCTGCCTTTTATCAACCATTCGATTATAATAAGAATATTGATTATCCAAGGCCCAATGGTTCAGCAGTTGTCATGGACTACTGTGCTTATCTTATTAAGGCCAAAAATATAGCTGACAAAAGAGCTAATGTATTTATTAATGAGCCAGAAAATGTCATCAAAAGCTTATGTCCTGACAGGTATACTGGTCCAGTGGAAACTCCAGTATTGAAGCTTACTGCTTGTAGAAATTTTGGTAAACACTATTTGCTTATACTTGGAACATTTGGTCTCAAAATATATTGTGAAAATGGTCTGATCACTGGATATAACTTAAAGCTTAAGATTCACCCACATTGAGAGGTGGACCAGGAATTATGCTTTGCTGAATCACTGCCTTAGATTCAACCTTTTGGTTTTCAAAGGTCCTATTTCCCTTCTATTCTTTGGTTTGTTTTCCATCTTCTTTGTTCCTTGCATTTTTCCTTTTATGATTAATGAACTTTCAATTACCTATTTTGAGAGAGTTCTATCGGACCTATTGAGTAGACCTGTCATCGAAGTGATCACCAATTGAAGGCTAAAGCCCCTGTATTGGCATGGGCTATAAGAAAAGAATCTTGCAAATCTCATTCTGATCTTCCTCCTTCATTCTTCTCCACAATAACCTGTGCAGTTGAAATGTATTCTTTATTAGGTACTTTATGTCATGTGATTGAACCTTTATTGAGGGGTAATGGAAATACCCTCTTGATTATCATACAATAAATCTTTTCTTTGAGCATGCAACTGTATTTTGTTCCGTCTTTTTTCAAACAACTGTTGGGGATTATCATGACTGGGGAAGAGGGGATAGCAAGGGTGGAGGATGGGTGGCCAAGAAATTTGATCAGAATAAATACATTCACCTTCTGAGACTGACTATTTCTTCATTGTGGTTGCTTTCCTTCTTTTTGCAAACTTATATATACTCTGCATAAATCTGCTTTGATAAAAATGCACTTACTTACTTTTGTGATTCAGTCTGAGGCTCCTCAGGGAACGGCTGGAACTCTGCCGACTCCATGCTCAGAGGGGGAGGACGAGGAACAGGAGGAGGAGGACCAGGCAGACGGGGAGGAGGAATGTCAGGCCGAGGAAGAGGGAGAACAGCCTGAGACCCCTGGGGTGGAGCTCTCCCCAGCGAGTAGCCTGGAGTCCTTAGATGAGAACGCACAAGCCATAATCAATCTCAGGCAGAGAAGAGCAGCACAACGAAGGGGACAATTAGCCAGATATTTCCATCCCTAATAGGCAACAGCTGGGTTTGGGTGTGGTTCTCCCCAGAAAGGTTGAAAAGGCAGTCCCGCCCTTCCTGTATTGTGGAGAGTTATCTTTTGGGAGTCCTGTGACCTTGCTGCGATCCTTGGCGTCTCTGATTCTGGCTTGTGGCCTTGAAGGCTGAAACCTTGGGGGAGGCGTGGGTCTTATTCTCTACAGTGGTGTGTGTGCCAGCAAGAAGCCTGTTGTATTGTCTAGCCGTCGTGACTCTTCTGTGAAGCCTCATAGCCTCCCAGTTTGTAAGAACAGTTTTTTCTCTGTGTTTGTTTTCAACAATATAAAGGGACTTTGTTTTTTACCAGCGTGTCTGGCTGCTTTTTTCAGTTGCTATTGAAGTCTGGGGGCACCCAGACAGAACACTTACTTACTTACTTACTTACTTACTTACTTACTTACTTACTTACTTACTTACTTGTTTTCCAGGCCTCTCTTTTGCAGGCTTGGCTCTTGGGAGGGTGTGTGTGTACTGGGGCCAAGAACTCAACTGCCCTGTGGCCCCTGTTTCCTCTAAGATCCTTAGGAGGGAATATCTCTATTGATTGAAAGGCCCAACGACTGAGCTCTGAGCGTTTTCCAGGCCTCTCTTTTGCCGCTGAGTGTTGCTTGGCTCTTCGGAGAGAGGGGGGGCTGGGGCCAAGCCTTCAACTGCCCTGTGGCCCCTGTTTCCTCTAAGCTACGCAGCCGCACAGCCACGCACACAACAAGGAACTGCCATGAAGTGTTTTCCAACACTGCATAGTGATGCCTGAGCTGCCAGGCAGGAGGACTGCCAGAGTGTGTGGATGAGTGGGAAGCAATTAAGGTGTGAGAGAAGGAAGAAAAAAAGGCCCCTTGACCTCCATGCAAATAAAAAGGGGGATTTACTCTCTCTCTCCCCCTCCCTCTCTCTTTGTCTCTCTCTCTCTCTCCCTTTCTCTCTCTCTCTCATGGCTATGAAGAGATTCTCTTCCCTCCTGACCTCTTCAAGATTCTTGAACTTTGCAGCCTCCACCACTTTTCATCTCTCCTGCCCTGGAGTGGAGCTAGGTTTCATTTCTCCCCACCTGATAGCCGCAACCAATGGTGCCCAATCTGCCCCTCCCAAAACCAGCTTCCATGTTGCAATGCCCACCAGCCCCACTTGCAGAGTCTTCAGTGGGGAGGTGCCAGAAGAGACTCTTTTTGTAGCCGATCTTGCTCCTCAGTAGGAGCTCCATAAACTCTGGAGCCATAGCCCCTATGCAGCCCAGAAGGATTAGACACAAAGAACCCCCACCCACCATCACAGCACCCCCCTTGGGAGGAAGCCCATCAAGGAACTCTGACTGGCTCTACAGAGAGTTGTTTGAATTAACTTTCTGACCTCAGAGAAAAAAAGAGAGAAGAAGGAAGGGAGGGAGGGAGAGAGAGAGAGAGAAAGAAGGAAGGAAGGAAGGAAGGAAGCAAGGAAGGAAGGAAGGGGGAGGGAGGGAGAAACAGAATGGGGGGAGAGTGGGAGGGAAGGAGGGAGAGTGGGAGGGAGGGAAGGAGGGAGAGAGGGAGAAAGAAAAGAAAGAGAGAGGGAGGGAGGAAGAGAGAAAGAAAGAGGGGTAAGGGAGAAAAAGAGAGATAAGAGGTGCAGATTGGAGATTCTCTGGGTTTGCATGCAAAATAAAAAAGGTTCTGTCATTAGAATTGGGGTGATCTGTAGACCTCCAGGGCAATCTGAGGAATATGGCAACAAGATGGTGGATGAAATTACCCAAATGGCAGTAAAGGGAGATATTGTGGTTGTGGGTGATTTCAACATGCCTATGTTGACTGAAATATCCCCAATGCCCTTATATGCAAAAGTAAGAATAAAGTAGAGGCCTTTAGAGGAGCAGCTCTGGCACAGCTGGTTAAGACACCGACTAGAGGGGAGAATATTATAGATTTATTATAGATTTTTATGAATGGGAATTGGGTTTCAGAGGTTAAGGTGGGAGAAAATTTAGGTTGCAGTGACCATCTATGTTTGTGGTTTGATGTAAACACTGATTGTGAGCGATCATTTACTGCAACCAAAGTGTTTGGATTTCAGAAAAACAAATTTTAAAAACTTCCAGTACTGGAGCATTCACAACTTCTGGAGGAAAGCTGTTCCACTGATTAATTGTTCTAACTGTCAGAAAATTTCTCCTTAATTCTAAGTTCCTTAATGGAGAGTAGAGAAAATCAAGGAGAGAATCAACCTGGAATTAAGGAGAAACCTCCTAACTGAGAATAATTAACCAATGGAATAATTTGTATTCAGAAATTGTGGATGTAACTTCACTGGAGGTTCTTAAAGAAAAGACTAAACAGCAACTTGTCTGAAATGGTATACTGCTTGAGTAGCAGGTTGGACTAGAAGACCTCCAAGGTCCCTCCCAGCTCTCTTTTCTGAGACTGACTGTAACTTCATGAGAGAGCTATTGGACTAAATAGTTAGCATCTGTTAACAAAATAACACTAAGAGTTGATAACATTTATATATGGTAAATTGAAACCTTGATATATAAAGGGAAGGAAATATGATGTTTAAGAACTTATGATGCCTAGTTCAGCTAGAGCTTCTTAGATCCAATTCAACTTTAAAGAATTTTAAATTCAAGGTGATGGTTATTACCTATAAAGCCCTGTACAATCTGAACATCTGACAGATATCTTATCTCCAGTCATTTCCAGTTTGGTCTAGTCGTTAAGGTACCAGGCTAGAAAACAGAAGGCTGTGAGTTCAAGTCCTGCCTTCTCTATGAAAGCCAGTTGGGCCAAATACTCTCTCTCTCAGCGCAGTTCAGCTCACAGGGTTGTTGTTCTAGGGACAATCGGAGGAGGGAGTATCAGGTATATTCCAGAGTGGGTGTGTTTTAGATGTCTTCTATGAAACATTGTCATCTTCTGGAATTGATGAATGACCTTCTCTGTTGCAGCCCCCATCCTCTGGAATAGCACCTACCCACAGATATAATAATAATAATAATAATAATAATAATAATAATAATAATAATAATAATAATAATAATAACAACAACAACAACAACAACAAAAGCAACAACAGCAACAACAACAACAACAACAACAACAATAACAACAACAGAGTTGGAAGGAACCTTGGAGGTCTTCTAGTCATGAATATTTCAGACAAATGGTTATCCAACATTTTCTTAAAAACTCCCAGTGTTGGAACATTCACAACTTCTGGAGACAAACTGTTCCATGGATTAATTGTTCTAACTGTCAGAAAATTTCTCCTTAGTTCTAAGTTGCTTCTCTCCTTGATTAGTTTCCACCCATTTCTTCTTATTCTACCCTCAGGTGCTTTGGAAAATAGTTTGATTCCTTTGTGGTAACCCCTGAGATGTTGGAACACTGCTATCATGTCACCTCAATCCTTCTTTTCCATAAACTAGACTTGCCCAGTTCCAGCTACTGTTCTTCATAAGTTTTAGCCTCTAGTCCCCTGATTATCTTTGTTGCTCTTCTCTGCATTCTTTTAGAGTCTCAACATCCTTTTTACATCATGGTGACCAAAACATATATATGGTGCCTTCTCTTCTAGGGTTCTGTAAAGCTCTTAAAACCTGATTTGGACCCCTGTTGTTGCTGTTAGGGTCTTTTCTTTGGTGGGAGTGAGAGGGATGGAACTGCTTGCTTGATTTCTACAAGTACCAGTAGTTCTCGACGTATGACTATGATTGAGCCCAATATCTCTGTTGCTAAGTGAGATAATTGTTAAATGAATTTTGCCTCATTTAACAACCTTGTTGCCAAAGTTGTTAAGTAAATCACTGCAGTTGTTTATTTAGTAAGATGGTTGTTAAGTGAATCTGGTTTCCCTATTGATTTTACTTTTTAGAAGGTCACATAAAGTTATCACGTGACCGCAGGGTGCTGCAACTCTCATGAATATTTATTTATTTTATTTATTTATTCAATTTTTATGCCGCCCTTCTCCTTAAACTCAGGGCGTCTTACAACATGAATATTTATTTACAACATGTTAGCAATAGCACTTTTTAACAGAGCTAGGCTATTGCCCCCACAATCCGGGTCCTCATTTTATCCACCTCGGAAGGATGGAAGGCTGAGTCAACCTTGAGCTGGTGATGAGATCTGAACTGCTGACCTTCAGATCTACAGTCAGCTTCAGTGGTTGGTTGCCAAGAGTCTGAATTTTGATCATATGACCATGGGGATGCCAAAACAGTCATAAGTGTGAAAAATCCTTATAAGTCTCATTGTTACTTCAAATAGACACTAAGTGAACTATTATAAATTCATTTCAAGTGGGGTTGTTTGTATGGTTTTAGGTTGTCATTTTTATTTTAGTTTTATATATCAAGAGAGTCTTGGGAGGCTATAATAAATAATAATAAATACATCAATACCAAGATACAGATGAATCGGATTTCTATAAAGCCTGGGGGGAAATATGGTATAAATGGCTGAAGAAGTAATTAAACATCATCAGAAAAGAAAAAAATGAGTATTATTTTGCTCGCTATTAACTCCACAGATGCAATGAAAAGAATTTATTTTGTAATCTACACAAAGCTATCAATCAAGACAGTGGTGAAGATCCACTTGAAACCCTGGAATTAGCTGAAATTGACTATTCATCATCATAAACATACAATACACATAAGGACGATACCCACACAACTAATAAAAATAAATAAAAATTTTTAAAAAAATTAAAAAAGAAACAACAACATGAAGAACCAGAAACAAGGGGTAGAATACATCCACTTGAGAAATCTTAACTCTAGGTCGCACACCTACGAAAGTCAACTGGATAGTTGACATAGATGTTCCCTTTCCTTTTAGAAACATAGAAGTCTGACAGCAGAAAAAGACCCCATGGTCCATCTAGTCTGCCCTTATACTATTTCCTGTACAGTATTTTATCTTACAATGGATATATGTTTATCCCAGGCATGTTTAAATTCAGTTACTGTGGATTTATCTACCACGTCTGCTGGAAGTTTGTTCCAAGGATCTACTACTCTTTCAGTGAAATAATATTTTCTCATGTTGCTTTTGATCTTACCCCCAACTAACTTCAGATTGTGTCCCCTTGTTCTTGTGTTCACTTTCCTATTAAAAACACTTCCCTCCTGGACCTTATTTAACCCTTTAATATATTTAAATGTTTCGATCATGTCCCTCCTTTTCCTTCTGTCCTCCAGACTATACAGATTGAGTCCATTAAGTCTTTCCTGATACGTTTTATACTTAAGACCTCCCACCATTCTTGTAGCCTGTCTTTGGACCCGTTCAATTTTGTCAATATCTTTTTGTAGGTGAGGTCTCCAGAACTGAACACAGTATTCCAAATGTGGTCTCACCAGCATTCTATATAGCGGGATCATAATCTCCCTCTTCCTGCTTGTTATACCTCTAGCTATGCAGCCAAGCATCCTACTTGCTTTCCCTACCGCCTGACTGCACTGTTCACCCATTTTGAGACTGTCAGAAATCACTACCCCTAAATCCTTTTCTTTTGAAGTATTTGCAAACACAGAACTGCCAATACAATACTCAGATTGAGGATTCCTTTTCCCCAAGTGCATTATTTTACATTTGGAAACATTAAACTGCAGTTGCTTTGACCATTTATCTAGTAAAGCTAAATCATTTACCATATTACATTTTAAAAAAAAAAAACCCTAATAGATGCACAGACTCTTACACACACCTAAGCATATCTGGAATAAACAAGCTTTAAAATGCAAATGGTGACAACATAACAGGGAAACTATTTATGTGCTATCTAAAATGATCTTTCCCAACACTTATGCTATCTGTAAGTGTGAAATATTCATATATCCAACTATTTTCCCTTTCTTCTCTCTATATTTTTCCCTTTCCTTTCTTTCTTTTCTTCTTTTGTTATATATTGTACAACGTAGTGTTTTTTAAATATATTCAATAAATAATATATTTTTAAAAATAAATACATAGTGATTCCTTCACCCTCTTTCACCCTCTTTCAATTCAATCTTTTAGCATTGGTAGCCAGCTAACTTTCTAACTTTTGATTATCATTGATTCTTCAAAAATCATTTTTTTAAAATGATTTAAAATTCGAGTAGCAACTAAATGGCAGCAAAGAGATACTGAACATCCCGCTGCTCCCTTCAGGTTGTTTGAAAATTGGCTGCCTAGATCTCTCAGCTCCTTTCTTCCTTTTATGACTACTGTACTATTGCTTCAAAAACAATAAGCTGGGAAGGAGAACCCCCGTATAATAATTTAGAGCAGGGGTGTCAAACTCGATTTCATTGAGGGCTGCATCAGGGTTGTGTTTGACCTCTTGGGGGTTGGAGTGGCTGTGGTCAGGGTGGGTACGACCAGCTTGCCCTCACTCAGGCCAGGGGCACTTGTGGTGGCCTGAGAGAAAGTGGGCTCCCAAGTTCTGTTTTCACCGCAACAGCCTCCTGCAACCCCTCTATTTATTTATTTATTTATTTATTTATTTATTTATTTATTTATTCATTCATTCATTCATTCATTCATTCATTCATTCGTCCAATACACAAATACATAGGAAGAAAAATAGACATGTAGTAATATATATAAAGGTAAAATGAACTTAGAGGAGAGGATATATGAAAGAAAGAAAATATATATGATAAGTGAGAGAACGGAAAGACAATTGGACAGGGGACGAAAGGCACACCAGTGCACTTATGTATGCCCCTTACTGTCTCTGCCAGTAAAAATGTAACTTTCCTTCTAAGCTCCATTTTCACTGCCAAAGGCACTTCAGGCCATTTCTTCACTGTTCCCAGGGAAGCCCTACAGGTCATATTTAAGCACCCTGTGAGCCAGATCCAGAGTAGGATACCATGGTCTTTCAAGACTGAAGAATTCCAATGAGCCAGATCATGCCCACAGGCCTTGAGTTAGACAATCCTGATTTAGTGTGTGGAAAACAGGCTTCAAAATCACTCCAAAATCAATGTTTGCTGCAATTCCTGGAAGCACAGGAAGATTCCCAAATTGCAATTACAGGGGGCGTTACCTGAACCGGCGGGTCCGCCTGGCCTGTGTCCGCAGGTTGCCAGTTCACTTTGAGCGAATTTTGTAACAGGTAGTGTACAACATGCCACCTGCAGAAGTCCAAAGAAGTGCATTTCTTAGCCTCTGAGCGCTGCCTTGGTATTCTGCAATGAATCTCTTCATGTGCCTTCAATCTGCTTAGCAATAGTTCCTTTTTCCTCTCCCCCAGCATGGGAACAAGTTGAGCAACTAGAGATGCCCATCTCGAATATTTCTTTCCCTTCTTCTCTCCTGGGATTTCCAGAAGAATTACATGATAGTTTAAAAGTCTTCTTCATTTGGGCAGGTCATTTCAATCTACGCTTAGTTTTTCCCTTGCAAAAAAAAATCATGGTCTGGAAGTTTCTTAGAGATCTGTCAATAGTGATGACCCTCATTGCATCAGGGACATGAATTTGTAAACCAGCCGTACTTTTGCCTGTAAATCAATAGAGAAAAGTGTGGAGGTGGGGAATCAGGCATGCATTCAGACTTTCCATTAGCGATATATGATCACTCAGGTTTAGAGGGGGAAATGGTTTTCCACTTGAAACCCAAATAGAGACATGTTTTCCTGGGATCACTTTGTATATGCTCTTGGAAGGTCTGAAAACATCTTCTCCTGCTACTACCACCATCACCACATAGCTTTGTATTTCCTGTCTCTTGGTAGCTCTGAGAGTTGATAGGAATTAAAGGACTTAATTCTTGAGGAACTGCAATCCTTACAAATATTCCATAGTGTGTGGAGTCCAAATGGTTTGATCAAGTCTGCTGAAGTCCTGGAGATGATGGTGAACACAAAAAGAACATTGCAACTACCTTTGGATAAAGATTTCCAGCCTTTATTAAGTTTATCCCATGGGGTACACTTGCAAAAAGTTTATTTGGGATGAGGGGTGTCTATTGTACTCTGTACTTCAATGTAATATCTTCTTCCATTAATTCTTGTGTCTCATGCAATTAACCAAAGATTGATGTGATGTATAATGTAAACACAGAGATTATTATTTTCTACATGTCACTTATTCCTATCCTAAAAAGGTGTGCTTCAGCTTAAACTATGGCTGCTAATTTTTCTGAATAAACTAGATGATTGCAAATTGCAAAAAATATCAGTGTTTAATGGAATCTCTATAATTTGTACTTTCCAATACAACCGGTTCTGAAACAAGTTATTATTTTGCGGTGCAGGCGGAGTAACAGTTGGACACAAGGTATGGGTATAAATAGGGTCACTTTTATTAAACCAACTTGAATTAACTATTTAACCAAATAAGCCCACGTGACCTGCAGTGGTGCTTAAATCAAATGGGGGTGGAGTTAACTTTCCAACAAAACTCAACTGAGCAACTTCTAGGGCGAAAGCTCCTTGCCTGGGTGCAGGGTCATGGTAAAATTACACCTGCGCCCTGCCCCTTGCCACGCCCCCACGGCGTGTGGGATGGCTCGCCACTGGTCTCTGATAATATCCATGCAGCGAGCCACAGGAGCAACCCCCCTCACCGAACCCAGGCCGGTCGAGCCCTGTAATCCGAGAAGGAGATCCCCCTCACCTCAGTAGAGGTGCCCCTAAAGGAGATCACACAGTTGCTGTTTACGCCCATTTCCGCCCCCAATCGGCCACAGCAGGGGGTGAAATTATAATTTATTCCCCCTGCTCCCCCCCCTGCACATGAATGTGCAGGCACCTCTGCAGGTCCGCTATAAATTTGTCGTTCCCCTTATCTGTCAAATGTACCCCGTCCTGCCTATATAAGTCCACCTGGGAAGCTCTGACATCGGGGTGGTCTATCACTCCCCCCCCCGCCTGGAGTACCCACTTCTTAACTGCTCTGTTGACCCTCTTCCTGGACCCATCAACCACCCTGGGGTTCCTAGCATGCCTCCAGCACCTTCGTGGCAAGATGTTGGACCACAAGACGCGGGTGTCCGGCCACCGCTTCCAAATTACCTGTAAGCCATCCCAAATGTGCCACAACAAGTCAACGCCCGTCATTGCTCCCAGGTCGTTGCCTCCCACATGTAAGACCAACCATCCCGGCACCCCATGCACTTTTCCGCTGTTGAACAGCAGGGGAAGCAAGTCAAACCACCGTAGGCCTCTACGGCCCAACCATTGAACAATCACATGCTGGTCCAGCTCCAAATGCATGCCTGGCGTTGTCACCTGGGCCCTCCTCTCGGCCCAGTATACCATGCTGTGGCCACAGATCAGGATTCTACGCGCACCCTGTATGTTATCTAAAAGGAAGGGAGGAAACAAAGCAGCGTCAGAATTGGCCGCACAGGTCGCACCCCGTCCCGCCCTACTCACCTAAGGGCGGATGTAGGTCCGGAAGGCCGCAGATCACCAACGGCCCACCGCACCTATGTCCGGAGTGCTGAAACCCTCTTCAGCTGCAAAAGAAGCTGTACCAATCCTGAAAGAGTGAGTCCCGTAACGCTTGGGGTCCAGGCCCATCTGGGCCAGCGCCTTAGTTGTCACTGCCCAAAACTGGTACCTGATGAGAGGTTCCCCAGAGGAATGACAGAAAAGCGGGCCAGGATCACAGCCCCTAAGGGCCCAATACGCTGATATTGCTCCCACGGGGCACACCCTCTTGTGGCTAGTCCGGGAAAGCTTAACTGTCACGCCCCATCCCTTCTGATTCATTTTGGATCGGCGCAGCCGTAGAAAAACTGAGCCCTGCCTAAATCGAAGATCTCTCGCCATAAAGGCGCGGCCGGAGCTATCGAACCTGGATTCCGCCAAAACCTCGCTTATACGAAAAGCTCCAAAAAACAACATCACCGCGGCCGCGTGGTAAAGTGCAGCCTCGTATTGGGAGCGGCAGAGCCCGTCCCACAAGTCACCCAAACCCCGTAGGTGAACTAACTTAAGGGGGCGCCTGCTGTCACCCCGGGCCGGGCCCCTCTCCCTGATCCACCCCTCCAGTGTTTTCCTAACCCTAAAGTCCCCTGGGGCAAGCCAGCCAGCTTGCCCCGAATAGTACGGGCTGACAACCCCCGGTGTTTACTAAGTGTACAAAACTCAAGTAGGTGCTCGACCGGGGCCGGCCAAAGCTGATCGTATCTCCTAAGTTGACGAAAAGCCCAAAATTCCCTACCTGCCCGCTGGTATGACCTCCTGGTGCTTGCGGCTATGGACATGTCCATTGCCCTGTTTACGTCGGCCCTCCAATCAGCTACAGGTGATGGGGGGCTGCCTCCGGGTGCTCCTCGGCCTATGGGGCAAGCAGCCGGAACCTAGCCAACTGCCCCCTTGATAATGCGTCGGCTATCCCGTTCCTAATCCCTGGGACATGGTGTGCGCGAAAGAGCATGTTATGGGCCAGGCACCTAACTACCATGTGACGAACCAACCCCATCACCCGCTCGTTCTTGGAGGAAAGCGTGTTGACCACATGTACAACAGCCATGTTGTCGCACCAGAAGTGTACCATCTTCCCGGTGAAGCTAGGGGACCAAAGCTCGATGGCCACGACAATGGGGAACAGTTCCAAAAACGTCAAATCCCTGCAAACTGCGGTACCCAGCCACTCCTGCGGCCAGTCCGCCCTAAACCATCTATCCTTCCAGACCACACCAAAACCAGCCGTCCCGGCTGCGTCCGACTTCACCTGGAAGTCGCCTTTCAACAGCATGTCTTGCCTCCAAAGGGAGACCCCGTTGTACATGTCCAAAAATTGTTGCCACACCCCCAGGTCCTTCCTAACACTAGCCGTCAAGCGAATCCTGTGGTGCGGCTTGCTCAGACCGACCGTCGCCTGGTAAAGCCTAAACATGAATGCCCTACCCGGCGCTATCACTCTACAAGCGAAATTCAAAAGTCCAGCTAGCTCCTGAACCTGCCTAAGAGTCACTCTTCTGGCGGCCCGAACAACCCTCACCGTGTTCCGCAGCCTCGCTAGCTTGTCCTCAGGTAGCCTACACGTCTGCGCTACCGAATCCACCTCAATGCCTAGAAATGTAAGCCTAGTGGTGGGCCCCTCAGTCTTTTCGTGTGCCAGAGGCACGCCGACGTCCACGCATAAATCCTGAAACCCTGCCATCCCCTGCTGGCATTCGTCAGAGCCCGCCGGCCCTGCGAAAAGAAAGTCATCTAAATAATGGACAACTGACCGAATCCCGGTACTCTTCACGTGGGCCCACTCTAGGAAGGAACTAAACTTCTCAAACAATGAACATGAAACTGAACAGCCCATCGGCAGGGCCCTGTCAACAAAGAACCCCCCCTCAAACTGAAAACCTAAAAGGTCGAAATCCTCGGGGTGAATCGGTAAAAGTCGAAAGGCTGACTTAATATCACATTTGCCCATCAGGGCCCCCGGTCCGCACTCTCGTACCATTGAGACCGCCGTCTCAAAGGGCGTGTAGCACACTGAGCACAGGTCCTCGGGGATGTGATCATTTACCGAGTCACCCGGAGGAAAAGACAGGTGATGAATGAGCCTGAACTCCCCGGCTGTTCTCTTGGGCACCACTCCCAGGGGGGATACCTGCAAAGAGGGCAGGGGCGGCTCCGTAAAGGGGCCCAACACCCGGCCCTCCCGCACCTCCTTCATAATTTTTTCCCGTACCACATGCCCCATGCTGGCTACTGACCTCAGGTTGTCCGCAAGGCAAGCGATCCTAGGCCCCTCGTACGGAATCCTAAAGCCCTCAGAAAAACCTGCAACCAAAAACTCGGCACCTTTCCTAGGTCGATAGCCGGTAAGCCTGTCTCTCAACCTGTCCAACCTAACGGGGGTTGGTCCCCTTACCCTGAGTTCCTCCTGCCTGGGGCTTGGAAGGGCCCTCTGCCTCCTTATTGCCACCTCCCCCCCTGCCCCTGTAGCAGGCTGATGTTGGGTGCCTGCCATTGCACAAAGCGCAGGCGTGGCGAAAGCAACAAACTGGCCTGGAACAGGCTCCCCTGGCGCCGTACTCGTAACAGTACGGCGGGATCCGAAAGGGCGAACTTGCCCCACTACGCTGTGCAGAGGCCTGGGTCCCCAAACCCACCCCGGGGCGGAGGAGGGTGGCTTCCTTTCCTTGGGTCAGCAGCAGGTGGCCGGTAGGCGTCCGCCCGCTAGCCGGGGTAGCTGCTTGCTGCGTGGCTTGAAGCCACAGGTCGTTGTGCCTCATGTCCCAAGGCCAGTGCCTATTGTGTGCGGCAAATCTCTGAAACGTTTCATCGTACTGCTTCCAAGCCTCACCCCCAAACTCCTGATACGCCATTAAGATCATATTCATATATAGGATAAGCTCGTGGGTCTTGTGCACATCATCCTCAACAACCACTGAATGATACGCCAGGAAGGCGTAGGCCCACGCTAATATCCCCTTATCCATTTTGGTGTCCTTTGCCTCATCAGACCCCTTCTTGCCGTCCTTGTCCTTATCCTTCTTGGATTTCTCGGGTAACAAAATGTTGAATATATCCACATAGGCCCTGCGCCAAATTTTCCGCTTAAGGGCCTGTGACATATGCATGCTCAGCGGAGTGTCAGGGAGGCCGGGTGCAAAGGGGTTGTCACTGTCGCCCTCGTAGGGGTCAGTGGACTCCATTGTTGTGGACTCCGAGCTATCCCTCGATGTGTCCCTTCTCTTTCTGCCCCGCTTTGTCACCCCACGATTGCGGCCCCTCCCCCACACCTGGGCTGCCGTGCGCGAACGCCATGTTCTGTGTGACTTATGTGTATTGTGTTTAACCGCCTGTAGCCTGCCTCGTGGCCCCCGTGGCCGGGACCACCGATGCTTAGGCACAGGGCACTCACCCCAATGTGAAGAGTCGTCATCAGCATCCTCCGAGCAGGAAGCAGACCTGCTTCCCCGCCTCCTCTTGCGCTTTTTCTTAGCGCGCCGATCGGATCTCACCCTCTGGGACCTTTCCGCCGAGTCCGAGGAGCTCCGGGTCCCCTCTGTGCTCGTGACACCCCTGGCGCCCTCGTGCCGGGGCCTACCCCTCTTCCTCGGCCCCTCATCCAGTTTATCGAGCAAGACAGAAAGAAGGTGTGAGGAGACAGACACAGAATCATCCCCTGCACCCTCCCTCCTAGTTGTCCTTGCCGCAGGGGACCCCTCATCCGACCCACTAATTACTGCTGAGCTGGGGTCCCCCTCCCCAGGATCAGAGGCCTCTGTCCTTCCACCACGTGGCCCCCGAGCTGGGGCCCTCCCCTGGCGGCGGCCTGCTGCCCTCGGCGTCAGCCCCTGACGCCTTGCCGCCCGCCCCCTGCTGCCTTCCTCACCCCTGGAGCTTCCCTCTCCCCCCAGCTTTCTGGTCTTTCCAGCCCCAGGGGCCTCCCCCCATGTCCTTTTGGGGGCCCTCTTCCATCCCGTACGGCGGGGCTCGATGGGGGGGGTGCCCTGATCGTCGGCCTGCCCCTCCGCTGCCCGCCGCCGGGATCCCGACCGTGCCCTGCTGCCCCGTGCCATTGCACCAGCCCAAGCTCAAAGCCAAACCCAATCTGCCCGACAAACAGCTGATTCTCCGCTCGCCGCCGGCCCAAGCAGACTTCGAGTGCCGGCAGCCTCTTCCGATGTCCACTTCGGCCTTCTAGCCTCGTGCCTCGCGCCACGCTGCTGACTCCGGGGGGCTGCAGGGCTGTCTCACAATGCCGGGCGAGAGAAACTGCGCCACGAGGCAGCCCCTTTTATAGGGCTGCCTCACTCTCGCCCGGCCAATGAGTGCACAGCACACTCCAACAACGTCACTGCAGCCCCCGGGGATGACGTGGGGCCGCAGGCTCCACCCACAAAATGGCGGCCTCCTTACCCCGACCGCACCGCAAATCCCAGCCGGCTGGTGAGTCGCCGGTGGCATTGTATTACACTCTTTGAGAAAAATCATGTTTGCTTATAATTCCTAGGGACCCTCAAAATTACCAGTCAACTACTATGGTGGGGTGGACATCTGCAGAAGCAAAAGTATTTTGGACTAGAATTATTATAATTTATTAGATTTGTATGCTGCCCCTCTATGTAGACTCAGGGAGGCTCACAACAATAATAAAACAATGTATAACAAATCTAATAATTAAAAGTCACTAAAAAACCCTTATTAAAAAG